>NC_040077.1:98981338-99284368 GCF_003369695.1 Bos indicus x Bos taurus | reverse complement strand
TACAAATAGGCATGTATTGTATATAATTAACCTTAATTTCGTTTTTAAGTATCTCCGGATTAGGATATAGACTTACCAGGCACTTAATGGTTTACTCTCCTCTGAAATGACTCTGTCATAGGTTGTCCAGTCCATATTTCAGTTCAGTTCTGTCATTCAGTCGTGTCTGACTCTTTGCAGCCCCATGGACTGCAGCACGCCAGGCTTCCCTGTCCATCACCAACTCCTGGAGCTTACTCAAACTCATGTCCATCAAGTCAGTGATGGCATCCAACCATCTCATCCTTTGTCATCCCCTTCTCCACCCACCTTCAATCTTTCCCAGCATCAGATTGTTTTCCAATAAGTTAGTTCTTCACATCAGGTGGCCAAAGTATTGGAGTTTGAGCTTAACCATTAGTCCTTCCAATGAATATTCAGGACTGATTTCCTTGAAGATTGACTGGTTTGATCTCCTTGCAGTCCAAGGGACTCTCAAGAGTCTTCTCCAACACCACAGTTCAAAAGCATCAATTTTTTGGCGCTCCAGTACCACAGTTCAAAAGCATCAGTTCTTCAGTGCTCAGCTTTCCTTATCGTCCAACTCTCACATCCATACATGACTACTGGAAAAATCATAGTTTTGACTAGACAGACCTTTGTTGGCAAAGTAACGTCTCTGTTTTTTAACATGCTGTCTAGGTTGGTTGGTTATAGCTTTTCCTCCAAGAAGCAAGCATCTTTTAATGTCATGGCTGCAGTCACCATCTGAAGTGACTTTCAGTTCAGTTCAGTTCAGTCACTCAGTCGTATCTGACTTATTGTGACCCCATGAACTGTAGCATGCCAGGCCTCCCTGTCCATCACCAACTCCCAGAGTGCACCCAAACCCATGTCCATTGAGTCAGTAATTCCATCCAACCATCCCATGCTCTATCGTCCCCTTCTCCTGTCTTCAATCTTTCTCAGCATCAGGGTCTTTTCAAAGGAGTCAACTCTTCCTGTCAGGTAGCCAAAGTGTTGGAGTTTAAGCTTCAACATCAGTCCTTCCAATGAATATTCAGGAAAAACTATAGCCTTGACTAAACAGACCTTTGTTGGCAAAGTAACATCTCTGCTTTTGAATATGCTGTCTAGGTTGGTCATAACTTTCCTCCCAAGGAGTAAGCGTCTTTTAATTTCATGGCTGCAGTCACCATCTGCAGTGATTTTGGAGCCCAGAAAAATAAAGTCTGACACTTTTTCCACTGTTTCCCCATCTTTGCCATGAGGTGATAGGACCGAATGCCATGATCTTAGTTTTCTGAATGTTGAGCTTTAAGCCAACTTCTTCACTCTCCTCTTTCATTTTCATCAAGAGGCTCTTTAGTTCCTCTTCACTTTCTGCTATAAGGGTGGTGTCATCTGCCAATCTGAGGTTATTGATATTTCTCCCAGCAATCTTGATTCCAGCTTGTGCTTCCTCCAGCCCAGCATTTCTCACGATGTACTCTGCATAAAAGTTAAAAAAGCAGGGTGACAATATACAGCCTTGACGTACTCCTTTTCCTATTTGAAACCAGTCTGTTGTTCCATGTCCAATTCTAACTGTTGCTTCTGGACCTGCATACAGGTTTCTCAAGAGGTTGGTCAGGTGGTCTGGTATTCCCATCTCTTTCAGAATTTTCCACAGCTTATTGTGATCCAGAGTCAAAGGCTTTGGCATAGTCAATAAAGCAGAAGTAGATGTTTTTCTGGAACTCTCTTGCTTTTTTGATTGTCCATCTGATATTGGCGGTTTGATCTCTAGTTCCTCTGCCTTTTCTAAGTCCAGCTTGAACATCTGGAAGTTTGCAGTTCTAATTACAAGGAGCTTACCATTTTCTAGGCAGAAGATTGCATATTTGGATAATTCTGGATCTTTACCTATCAATACTCTTAACTATATTCATATATTTTACTCAGTATTTGCCAAATGGTTTTTTCTTTCCAAAATCCAACTTTAAAATAAGTATTACAGCTATTAAATTATTTAAAGACTAAATAATAAAGTATCTATGCAAACAGGAATTTGAAAGTGACAACTGAACTGGAGATAAACTGAGGGGAAGTGAAAAAGGTACAGAAGATATGAGCAAAATACTTTGAGTAATGTATTATTCATAGTATCAAAATAGAGAACTATTCATGTGTATAAAAAAGAGGGATTATCTTAAAGTGAGGAAATTAATTATGCTACACACCCAGGGAATTTAGGGAAGCAATTATAAATAATGAAGTAATTTTTCATGATAGTAACATGGAAATATCTGTAAGACCTCAGAATCATTTAACACACACAATTTTAAAAGGAAGGTACTAAAAAATCTATAATATATTTCCATTTATGTAAAATAAGCAAATAACCACCATGTTATATGTATATTTGCATTAATAAATAAATGTGTAGGAAAATATGTTGAAGGTTGTATAACCTAAAAGCTTTTAGCAGTGCTACTTCTGAAGAGTGGCATATATTTGAAAAGGATCTCTTTGGTACTGTTTCTTGTGTGTATTTTTTTTTTTTAAATGTAAGATTAAATACTCTAAAGGATTTTGAATAACAGAAATGGCAGTCACTGAAACTTTTGAAAGTTAGATATCTTTTCTCTTCCTGTTTTTTAAAATTGCTATTTCCTGATCTTTTGTGTTGAGTTTGAAACATAAAACTGTCTCACTTGCAATCTGTGAAAATCACCATTTGATTGTGGGTATTGCATTATGTCTGTGAATATCACCATTATTATAATCTAGTAATTTTGGTGGAATGTTTAGCATGATTCCCTTTTCCTCCTAGATTATCTCTAAATGCTATATTCGTTACAATTTCCTTTGAACCAAAACCATGAATGATATTGTTCAGTGTTTTTATTATTCTTACAGAATTTATCACTCTTCTATACTAAGATAATTAATACATCTTACCACAAAAATCCAAGTTAACAAAGACCCCTTATCACTGTATCCTTTTAGACCAAGTTATGGCAAACTTTTGGTAAAGAGCTAGGTATTTAAAAATCTTAGAGTCTCTGGTCCATATAGGGTCTGTAGTCTCTGTCACATCTTCTTTTTTTAAACATCTCCTTAAAAATATTACATATATGTGTGTATGATATTAAAAATATTGTGTACATATATATATATATATATATATATCATACACACACACATGCTTAGTCACTCAGTCATGTCCGATTGAGTGACTGAGTGTCTGACTTTGCAACCCCATGGACTGTAGCCCACCAGGCTCCTGTGTGTGCTTAGTCACTCAGTCATGTCTGACTCTTGCAACCCCCGTAGACTGTAGCTCACCAGGCTCCTCTATTCATGGGGATTCTCCAGACAAGAATACTGGAATGCAATAATTATTACCTTGTAGATGGTATGAAAACAGACCACAGGCTAAGTTTGACCTAAGAATCATATTTTGCCAACACATATACTAAATAATCTTTTCTTTATTTAGTATCCCTTCTTCAATAGTTGGCTTAAAGCTCAACATTCAGAAAACGAAGATCATGGCACCTGGTCCCATCACTTTATGGCAAATAGATGGGGAAACAGTGGCTGACTTTATTTTTCTGGGCTCCAGAATCACTGCAGATGGTGATTGCAGCCATGAAATTAAAAGATACTTACTCCTTGGAAGGGAAGTTATGACCAACCTAGATAGCATATTGAAAAGCAGAGACCTTACTTTGTCAACAAAGGTCCGTCTAGTCAAGGCTATGGGTTTTCCAGAGGTCATGTATGGATGTGAGAGTTGGACTGTGAAGAAAGCTAAGCGCCGAAGAATTGATGCTTTTGAACTGTGGTGTTGGAGAAGACTCTTGAGAGTCCCTTGGACTACAAGGAGATCCAACCAGTCCATCCTAAAGGAGATCAGTCCTGGGTGTTCATTGGTAGGACTGATTTTGAAGCTGAAACTCCAGTACTTTGGCCACCTGATGTGAAGAGTTGACTCTTTTGAAAAGACCCTGATGCTGGGAAAGATTGAGGGCAGAAGGAGAAGGGGACGACAGAGGATGAGATGGTTGGATGGCATCACCAACTCAATGGACATGGGTTTGGGTGCACTCCAGGAGTTGGTGATGGACAGGGAGGCCTGGTGTGTTACGGTTCATGGGGTCCCAAAGAGTCGGACATGACTGAGTGACTGAACTGAACTGAGCTTCAATGGTAATGGCATCAGTATGCATAAGGCTGCAAAATGGAAAGTCTTTGATACATGTGGGAATGAACGATACAGGAGAGGGTATAATTATGTCTGCCATACAGCTATGTCGATTTGACCTACAACTTTACATAGAAAAGAGAAATCCTAAGCCAATTGTTTGTATAAACTGGATGTAGCCAATCAAACTGGCTCAAGTATTTGATACTCTGAATTTTGAGTGTGGGTAGCAAAGTGGTTAGAAGCAGATAGGGTGTGTTGAGGAAAAGAGAGGTGGGTTTTCATTTGATAATATTCCATCTTTGATCCCATCTTTTACCAATGCCTGTCTGATTTTTCACACAGATATCCTTCTTTGTCTAATGTTTTGTTTTCCAAAGAGTTCCTTATTTATTGAGATTTCTATAACTTACCTTAAATAAGGCTTTATTTCTCCTAAGTTGAATTATTATGATAAGAAAGGATAGAATTTCAAATGAGACAAACTGAATTTTACCTTTTCTCAATTCAAAATACCTTTTCCTGTCACCCATCTTAGATGTGGATTCAGGAAAACAAAAGGTTGTGTGGAAGTTTTGAATAGAAGCCATGTCTGCCTATTTATTTTAATCTTTGTTCGAAAGATGAAAATAATTGCTTTAAATGGAAATAAATGCCTTGTTTCAAATCAAAGTTTGCTTTTCGAGAAATAGTTTTGTGTATTAGGTCTAGTTTCTGGCCAAATTTTCAATCTCTCACATTGTACATAAGGCCACATTGCATTCTCTTTTATGTGCTTTCTATGTTCAATGCATGAAAAGTGAAAGTGAAAGTCACTCAGTCGTGTCCAACTCTTTGTAACCCCATGGACTATACAGTTGATGGAATTCTCCAGGCCAGAATACTGGAGTGGGTAGCCTTTCCCTTCTTCAGGGAATCTTCCCAACCCAGGGATGGAAACTAGGCCTCCCATATTGCAGGCGGATTCTTTACCAGCTGAGACACCACGGAAACCCAAGAATACTTGAGTGGGTAGCCTATCCCTTCTCCAGAGGATCTTTCCGACCCAGGAATCAAACCAGGGTCCACTGCATTGCAGATGGATTCCTTATCAGCTGAGCTACTAGGGAAGCTGGCTCCTAAATTCCTTGTTGACTGATGAAGAATTCTCGTTTATCTTGATTGCAAGGGTCATATTTGACTCATGTCTTTCATTTTATGTTCTGTGTGAGATACTGTCCTTATTTTGAAAGAGTATTGTAATGCATCCAAACCTGATCAAAAAGGAAGATTGGAAACCTGCTTGTTTTAATATTAATTAAATTAGTGCACACTAAATAACATATAACGTAAGCCATACAAACAAAAAGGGAGATGATTTTTATGATGAAAATAGGCTCACATTTCCAAACTAATGTATTAGAATCACATAAAATCATGCAGAATATATATGTAATAAGCAGAGATTGTAAGTATATTAAGACTTTCTAAATCTGCACCTCAATAATTAGCATACTGGTGGGCTACAGTCCATGGGGTCACAAAGAGTCGGACAGGAATGAGTGGCTAACACACACACACAGGGTCTAGAGTGTACAGTATTCTTCCACAATACTCGGCATTGTTTATCACCAACATTTTAGACAGGGCCCCTAAGGGATAACTTCACTAATTCAAACTAGTTCAACTCTACTCAGTGCAGACAGTGTAGGGAAGTGAGAAGATATGAAGATCTGTACCCTACTGATATCATCAGGACTAGAAGTCGGATGGGAGAAAAGCGCAACCTTCCCTTGAAGTGGAGGAAAGGAGAGCTTGCTAATATGAACTGTTTAGGGATAGTGGGAGTTTTCCAAGGGTAAATTAATAACAAACTAAGCAACCAATTTGACTAATATTTAGTTAACTGGTGATAAACACTCTACTTGTGTTAAAAATTGCCTGATACATTTTTTAATTAATCCCATTATTTTGGCCATTTTATATCTTTTAGAGTTGATGTTATATCAGTGACCTCAACAGGGCTTCTCAGGTGGTGCTAGTGGTAAAGATTTGCCGCCAATACAGGATACGCAGGAGACATGGGTTCGATCCCTAGGTTGAGAAGACCCCCTAGAGTAGGAAATGTCAACTCACTCCAGTATTCTTGCCTGGAAAATTCCATGGACAGAGGAGGCTGATGGGCTACAGTCTATTGGGGTCACAAACAATGTGATATAACTGAGCACAAAATACCCATGAACTCAAACAAAGAATTCACTTGGAAACCCTCCATGACCTGATGTAAGTAGGCAAGTTAGCCAGTAAACTAAACCTCTTTACATAGAGTCACAATAACTCTTCCTAAATTCCTTGACCTAGTGGTATTTTCAAGGGGATAGACATTTATGTGAAAACTTAATGTATCCCTCTTATATCTATTATAGAATAATCACTAGCTAACACTTATTGCACTCTTATTGAATACAAGGCTTTCTGTGAACAAATTTATAGTAATTCTTCTACCATCTTTTGAGGTAGGTAGAGATTTTATGACTTTTTATAGGTGGAGAAAACCAAGACACCTAGAAATTATGTAATTTTATTCCAGACCTTATGGCATTAGCCCATACTAAATTACTATGCAATGAGAAGTAGTAAGAGAAATGCATGATTTCCAGAATTACAGAGAATATAAGTAGAAATCATTCATAATATAATTATTCAGTTCAGTTCAGTTGCTCAGTCATGTCCCACTCTGCGACTCCCAGGGACTGCAGCACGCCAGGCCTCCCTGTCCATCACCAACTCTGAGTTTACTCAAACTCACGTCCATTGAGTCAATGATGCCATCCAGCCATCTCATCCTCTGTCATCCCCTTCTCCTCCTGCCCTCAATCTTTACCAGCATCAGGGTCTTTTCCAATGAGTCAGTTCTTTCCATCAGGTGGCCAAAGTATTGGAGTTTCAGCTTCAGCATCAGTCCTTCCGATGAATATTCAGGACTGATTTTCTTTGGATGGACTGGTTGGATCTCCTTGCAGTCCAAGGGACTCTCAAGAGTCTTCTCCAACATCACAGCTCAAAAGCATCAATTCTTCGGTGCTCTGCTTTCTTTATAGTCCAACTCTCACATCCAGACAGGACTACTGGAAAAACCAAAGCCTTGACTAGATGGACCTTTGTTGGCAAAGTAATGTCTCTGCTTTTGAATATGCTGTCTAGGTTGGTCATATCTTGAAGTGTAGGTATTAATGAAGGCAAATAATTGTAGTACAACCAGACCAGACAAAAATGTGTGAAAGAGTGGTGGCAAAAATCATGAGTATATAAAGGAAAAGCAATAAGAGAAGATAGGATTTGAGAGGTTGTTTGAATATAAAAGAAACTGTCATCTCACATTTCTCCCTGATTATCAACAGAGGAAATATCAAAAATAAAATCCACCTCCTCTGTTTTGAATTATTTATCTCTGTGGGAATGGCAATTAATTTTCTAGATTTCAGAAGTACCAACAGCTTGCAAATGTCTCTATAATGCATGTTTGGATTTTTTTATGTAATTTATGTAAGCACAGTGATTTGCCGCCTTGTAATTTACTCAATTTGTAATTTACACAGTTGAGCTATTTCAAATCCTAAAAGATGATGCTGTGAAAGTGCTGCACTCAATACGTCAGCAAATTTGGAAAATGCAGCAGTAGCCACAGAATTGGAAAAGGTCAATTTTCATTTCAATCCCAAAGAAAAGCAATGCCAAAGAGTGTTCAAACTACTGCACAACTGCACTCATTTCACACACTAGCAAATTAATGCTCAAAATTCTTCAAGGCAGGCTCCAGTAGTACATGAACCGTGAGTTTCCAGATGTTCAAACTGGTTTTAGAAAAGGAAGAAGGACCAGAGATCAAACTGTCAACATCTGCTGGATCATCAAAGAAGCAAGAGAGTTCCAGAAAAACATCTACTTCTGCTTTATTGACTATGCCAAAGCCTTTAACTGTGTGGATCACAAGAAACTGTGGAAAATTCTTAAAGAAATCGGAATATGAGACCACCTTACCTACATCATGAGAAATATTTCACCCTGCTTATTTAACTTATATGCAGAGTACATCATGCAAAATGCTGGGCTGGATTAAGCACAAGCTGGAACCAAGATTGCCAGGAGAAATATCAATAACCTCAGATATGCAGATGATACCACTCTTATGGCAGAAATCAAAGAAGAACTACAGGGCCTCTTCATGAAAGTGAAAAAAGAGAGTGAAAAAGTTGGCTTAAAACTCAACATTTGGAAAATGAATATCATGGCATCCAGCCCCATCACTTCATGGCAAATAGATGGGGAAACACTGACAATTCTAAATATCTGACAGTCTCCACACTTATATTCAATGTGTCTAAACCAAGCTCATTCTCTTCTCTTTATAATCTTTTAATCTCATTATTAATATCCAATCTAATCTAATTCATATGTTCTACTCAACAGATAGGCCTTCATCCACCCAGACAGGCAAATCAGGAATCCTTGGATTTGTTATAAACTTCCCCTTCATCCTATGTTTGGGATGTATTAACGTCTTATAGCATCTTTAGCACTTCTAAACCATGAACTTTTCACTAGAACTCATATGATTGGGTCCTAATTGGTTTGCCAACATTTCAGGCTCTTATCATCTAATAAAACCCCAAATTCCCTAAGCATGGTGGACAAAGACCCTCACAATATTCCTGTCTCTCAGTTTAGCTTTGTGACCAAGCTTCTGCCAAGTCCTCCAACTTGCAGTTCTTGTGAAATTTCAAGGTGTTTGTTTTATCTGTTGACGTTAAATATTGCTTTATTTTTGCCTTAAATGCTTGCAGAATTTTGTCCCCATGGTAAAGCAACCTTTCTAATTTATTAGGAATCAGTACAGGCTCACTTGTTATGGGAAACCTTTCCTGCTCCCTACAAGTCAGTTATCATTCCTTTCTTCATTTCTCTGCTAGTTCTTGTGCATATTTCTGTCACAGCCCAAATCACCTCTAAACATTTTCTTGCCATGATTCCTTATGCTTGTCTTTTCTCACTAGGCTGTAAGATCATTGGAGTTAAGAATGTTCTAGGTCTCTTACAGCAGAGTCTAGAACGTGTGAGATGTGTAATAAATGTTTGCTGAATGATTTGGTAGTATTCAATATGGAGCCTCCAAGTAATAGATTTCTATAAGTCACTGATTTATTTGAGAATGGAGAGGGAAATGGCAACCCATTCCAGTATTCTTGCCTGGAAAATCCCATGGATGGAGGAACCTGGTAGGCTACAGTCCATGGGGTTGCAAAGAATCAGACATGACTGAGCAACTTCACTTTAGCAACTTTTAGAAACTCAGAATTTTTTCCTATTATATGCTTATTATAGGAAAGTTAGAAAATGCTGAAAAATGTAAAACACTAATCATTCGTTAAACCATGGCTTTAGGCAGAATTAGAGGTGAGTCACTCTGCTCAGCTGACCACAGTTTCGTGTGACGAGCCATGACTTGTTTCAGGGACTCCAAGAAACTGAAATAGTTTTTGTATTTAGATGTAACACTCAAACTGAACTCACCTCTTAGCCTCATCACCTGTTTTAGTGGTCTAGAGCCCTGAGCCTGTATTATACTACTTAACTCCTGTTAAGGACTAGTTAGGCAAATATGAGAATGGAAGAAGCTGCTAAAGACCTATTGCTCTACCAACTAAAATGCTCCCAAATTTCTTTTCCTGCAATTTGAAATGGGGAGTTTTGATTAAAAAAAAAATCCCATTTTCTTCCCCTTCTCCAAGCAACATGCTATTAGACATTGTGGGAAAGAATTCTTCTCAGGCAATCTTAAGAGACCTGAATCATAGTGACCAGCATCTCCTAAGTAAATAGGAATTTAATAAACAGAAGGAGGGAAAGTCCCTAAACAAAATATCTGGGTATGGAATTCACATGTACTTCCCATGAAAAAAGTATAGTTAACCTGTAGACGGGGCTTCCCTGGTGGCTCAGACAATAAAAAAACTGCCTGCAGTGCAGGAGACCCGGAATCAGTCCCTGGGTCAGGAAGATCCCCTGGAGAAGAAAATGGCAACTCACTCCAGTATTCTTGCCTGGAGAATCCCAGGGACAGAGGAGCCTGACAGGTCCATGGGTTTGCGAAGAGTCAGACATGACTGAACAACTAATACTTTGACTTTCACTTGTAGTTCATCTACTTTAGGAACAGTTTAATGACATTAGTAGACTTTAATTTCATGAACAAAATATAGGTTTCCAGGGAATTCAAAATGCCCAAGAGGACATTTCTAAGAAACTTTTATAAGACTCACAATCTGTCTTCATATAAAGCAAGAGTAGTCTTAGATAGGCATTGTTACTTCACAAAATATTTTACATAAGCATATATGTGTATTGTGTGTATGTATACATGCAATGTATGTATATATGTGTATCTGTATATGTAAAATATGCCTATGTAAAATAGTTGAGCTATTTCAAATCCTAAAAGATGATGCTGTGAAAGTGCTGCACTCAATATGCCAGCAAATTTGGAAAATACAGCAGTGGCCACAGGACGAGAAAAGGTCAGTTTTCATTCCAATCCCAAAGAAAGGCAATGCAAAGAGTGTTCAAACTGCTGTACAATTGCACTCATCTGATAGACTGGTAAGGTAATGCTCAAAATTCTCCAAGCCAGGCTTCAACAGTATGTGACCTGTGAACTTTCAGATGTTTAAGCTGGATTTAAAAAAGGCAGAGGAACCAGAGATCAAATTACCAATATCATTTGGATCATTGAAAAAGCAAGAAAGTTCCAGAAAAATGTCTACTTCTGCTTTATTGATTGCCAAAGCCTTTGAATGTGGATCACAAGAAACTGTGGAAAATTCTAAAAGAGATGGGAATACCAGAGAAATCTTTCCTCATGAGAAATCTGTATGCAGGTCAAGAAGTAACTGGACATAGAACAACAGACTGGTTCCAAATCGGGAAAGGAGTATGTCAAGGCTGTATGTTGTCACTCTGTTTATTTAACCTATATGCAGAGTACATCATGCAAAATCCTTGGCTGGATGAGGCACAAGCTGGAATCAAGATTTCAGGGAGAAATATCAATAACCTCAAATGTCAGATGACACCACCTTTATGGCAGAAAGTGAAGAAGAACTAAAAAGTTTCTTGATGAAGTGAAAGAGGAGAGTCAAAAAGTTGGCTTAAAATTCAACATTCAAAAGACCAAGATCATGGCATCTTATCCCATCATTTCATGGCAAATAGATGGAGAAACAGTGGGAACAGTGACAAACTTTATTTTGGGGGGCTCCAAAATCACTGTAAATGGTGACTGCAGCCATGAAATTAAAAGATGCTTACTCCTTGGAAGGAAAGTTATGGCCAACCTAGACAGCGTATTAAAAAGCAGAGACATACAACCAAGTTCCATCTAGTTAAAGCTCTGGTTTTTCCAGTAATCATGTATGGATGAGACAGTTGGACTATAAAGAAAGCTGAGCGCCAAAGAATTGATGCTTTTGAACTGTGGTATTGGAGAAGACTCCTGAGAGTCCCTTGGACTGCGAGGAGATCCAACCAGTTCATCCTAAAGGAAATCAGTCCTGAATATCCATTAGAAGGATTGATACTGTAACTGAAACTCCAGTACTTTGGCCACCTAATGTGAAGAACTGAACTGACTCACTGGAAAAGACCCTGATGCTGGGAAAGATTGAAGACGGGAGAAGAAGGCAATGACAGAGGATGAGATGGTTGGATGGCATCACCGTCTGGATGGACATGAGTTTGAGCAAGCTTCAGGAGTTGGTGATGGGATAGGGAAGCCTGGCATACTGCAGTCCATGGGGCCACAAAGAGTTGGACACAACCAAGCAACTGAACTGAACTGATATGTGTGTGTGTATATATATTATATATGCTTTTTCACTAAATATTATAATTCTCAGTTTAAATTGTTTCACATAATTTTACCACTACAATGAATTCTTGTATATCTAAACTACTGTTAGCTGAGTTTCCTAGTGTTTGGGGGAAATCCTAATGAATAAAGTGTTCTGCCTATGAAAAAAATGAACATTATGTGACAAGCATTCTACCCTGATCTCAGGCATTCAGCCACCAGAACTGTGAGAAATAAATGCTAGTTATTTAAAAAAAAAAAAAAATTTTACCACTACACATGTGGATATGGTATACTTTACTTATCTAAAAAAACCTAGTTTTTTACTATCATGAGTAATGCTAGGACAAACAGTTTCATACCTAATTCTATATACAAATTTCTGGTTATTTCCTTGGGAAATATTCTTCTAAATTGGACTGTTGCATCAAGAGATTTTAATATTTGCAAGTTTTTTATAATATACCACAAAACTGCTTAACAGAAAGTTGCATCATGTTTCATTCCTGCCTTTTGGGGTTCCCAGGCATGCTTGAGAAGGCCTAACTCTGCACGTTCTATTGGACCAAGACTTTATTTATCATTCCTTTCACAAAACATATAACTAAAGCTAGTCCTGTTGTCTGTTATCCTCTGAGATTTCCTTCTCACACGATAGTTCTAATTTTGCTCTCTCGAGTCTTGATTTTTCCTTAATATTAAATTTCATAGTTTGGACCCCTCTCATCTCCAGATAAATATTCCTGCATTTATCAGTTGCCTTTGTGAGGGATCATCCACCATAGACTTCAGGCCAGTCATCTGTTCCCATGAGACCAGTCACTGATTTGATGTTTTTATTACACTCTCACTACAGACTCCTTGGCAGGGTTGACCATTCTAAAGGGAATGGGTGAAAGTTTTTTGGTTTTGTTTTTCTAACAGGGCTTGAGAGACTAAATGCATAAAGCAACTGTTCCTGCACACTCAAGTATGCCAGTGTTTTGTGTGAGACCCTAAGAGCCAGATCTCCAACCAGAGGCAATCAGTTCTGCTCAAGTCAGAATACTGTCTAATTTTTCAGTCTGACCCAGAAACAAAAGCCTGACCTCATCATGAAAACTTATTTTCCAGTCAATGATTAATTTCTACCCCAATGCTTTTGACTTTCTTTATTTAAGCATATTTTCAGGAACTTGTGAGGTAACTATGGCAATGGACACCTAGAAGGGAGAAAGATCTTTGTTATTAATTTCTACATGCAGAGATGTGTCAGGTGTTTAGTTGTGTTATTATGCAAATCTCCAAACATGGCAGTGGGCGACCTGCTGGGAATGTTCTTGCCCAGAACAAAATGACTTTTAAAGAGTTGTACTTTGAGGTTAAGTGTTTTTGTTAAAACTTAAAGGCATTGCATTCCTTGGAAATAAGCAGCAAGTGTGTTTTGCCTACTGTTAAGAAAATGACAATTTTTTTATTGATTAGAAGGGAAACATTAATGTATTCTCAGAGGTTGTTTTAAAAACAGGAACTACCTTTTAAAATTTTGTTTGGTTTTTCACTTCTCAGAGCGGTAGTGATTTCTAAAATACTCATAAATTTCTGTGAATGTTATCAAATTTACTTCTTCTGTAGAAAAATGTTATCAAGGAACAATTTTTTGGACAACTAAACCAAAAGAACCCTTCAGTTCTGAAGTTAGTTCTCTGTTGAAAGGACCAAACCTTTGAAATTTATTCTGATTGCAGCAGATCTCCAAGAATGATGGAATAAGATTTAAGATGACGTGAATGGTGGAACAAAGAACCATAAGTTTAGGACTTACAAATGGGACAGATGACATTGAGTTTATACTCAAGACAGTTCCCTAACTTCTATTTCAAAATAGAAGAGAAATGAGCACATTCTTGTACCTGGGCTTGTAGACCACAAGACCCAGTCAACATTCCAAATGAGAGACTTCAGTTTTTTCCCAAAGAATATCTTTGAATTTTATATTTCAAGTCAATAATATGTTTTATCATAAAATAATAGCTTTCTGTAGTAATTTTAAAAATAAACCAATGCTTTATGAAGCTTCTTAATGTCTACTCAATAGTTCTGAGTCCCCTCCAGCATGCTGTTTCTATAATTTATTTTCAGAAACATAGAGAAAAGATCTTACTGTTCCATGTAAGTCTCAGTCTGCCTTTCAAATGACACCATTTTAAAGGCTTATGGTTCCATGAGCTGGTAATCAACTAACCAGTTCCCCACAACACAATGCTATAGGGGAAAAAGATTTCTCTGAACCTTTTAGTTTCAAAGTTACCATGGTAACAAAATACATTTGCTTTATTAACATAATCTTTTCATTTTTTTCATGCTCTAGCTGTCTAGAAAGGATTCTTCTTTGATATGATCACAATTAAACAATGCATTCTGAAATCGAACTGGCATTTATAGAAGTTGGTAACAATGTAAAAGAATTTTGCTTATCTGAAAAGCATACTGCTTGAAAGACATTTTATAGATAGCTTTTCAAGCTTTGTCATTTCTTATTGTGGTCAATATGGCTCAAGTTTTGCTTTCTCAGAGTATAACATCACAGAAATTTTCCATCCAATTATTCTCTTTCAGTAATACTCATGGTCCATTTTCATTTTCATATCGCTTCTTAGAATCCCTGCATTGCTTTTGTGCAACATTTCTACTTGTATTTATTCAAGAACATGTACATAATCATGCTACAGAACACAACAATAATAACTAAAACCTTTGACATTGCTATTAGATCATGTCACCTACAATTAGCTTAATGTATTTTTAAAGCTTTTGCCAAGTGGAAAATACAATGCTAGACAATGTTGAGGATATAAAAAGGGTAATATACATCCCCAGTACTTAAAGAGGTTTTTAAATGTCTCATTTAAATTTTAGTGTATTCTATTTCGGCAAGTTCTCAACTAGGCAGTTTTAATCTAATAATACATTGATTTGAAAATTAGCTTGGAGTTTATTAAATTGGTGGTAACTAGTCCAATAAGCATTTTGATCCTTTGGTTTGTTTGTTTGTTTTTTCTAGTGCTATGGTGCTTTAACATCAAGGTTTAAAATTTAAAGCATGAATTTTTAAAATAGTTTACAATGTATTACCTTAAGATAATTCTTGAATATTTGGTTTAAGATGTAAATGTAATATAGCAATATATATGCTATATCAGGAAAAAAAGGTAAACTAGATTATCATTTTCTTTTAAAACTGAGAAAATGTTATTAGTATTTCTGATCTTGAAATTTCTCAAAGAAAATAATAAGCCACTGAAGCAATACTACAATATTGAAATAATGAAATGAGTGTAAATCTGTGAAATGACTTTTATTAGCCACAGAGATTGGCAGACATAACTAAAAATATTTGCCAGTTTTAAGATAATGTGTCATATGAAAGAAATCCATGAATTCTAGATATTTTGAATAATTTCAAGAGAAGCAAATATAGAGTCAGAGTTCATTCTAATGTAGCATTTTAATATAAACTATCAAAGGAGTTGATGGCCAATGGAACTATAGATATAGCTATACAAGTCTAATGTAGTAAAGATCTCAGAAAAATGCCTGGGCAAGTCCAAGAAGTTCTAGGTACAACATCTATAAGGCTAAAGATTCTGTAGATAATAGCTCCTTCAGTGAACCAAGATTGCTCCCATTAATATCACAGCATCCTGTTCTACCCTTTCAAGCTTTCGTGAAGATCTAATTGTGTGTTCTAGTTATTAATTCTATCAGAAAATGCAGTAGAACTCTGCTTTACAATATTTCTGTAGATGTCTACTTTCCATGTTATAGTGATAAGAGTCCCACTCCAGTATTCTTGGCTGAAAAATCCCATGGCCAGAGGAGCCCGGTGGGCTACAGTCCATGGGGTCACAAAAAGTCAGACACAACAGAAGCAACCGAGCATGAGGAGCTCTACAGTGTACCCAGGCTTGTGAAGGTCTAGCTTGGCTCCATTGGAATGCATCCTTCTGATCTGCCTTTTGTTCTGTCCCTTTGTTAAGTACAGATAATTCATTTGACAGAATTAAGCCATATACAAGTGATTTACACTTCCAATTCCTAAACATTTCTGGGGATAAATTAAGTTGTGGGGCAAACCCTCATTTTGAATAAAACTGAATTATCTTGTATATGTGTGTATATACGTGTGTATAGGAGTAGCCAAAATTTTATTCAGGTCCATTCATAAGATTTTACAGAAAACCCACACCAACTTTTTGGCCAATAAAATAGATGCGTGGGGCTTCTCTGGTGGCTTTGTGGTATGGAATCTGCCTGCAATGCAGGAGACTGCCTACAATGCAGGAGATGCAGGTTCAATCCCTCGGTTGGGAAAATCCCCTGGAGAAGGACATGGCAACCCATTCCAGTATTCTTGCCTGGGAAGTCTCATGAATAGAGGAGCCTGGCAGGCTAAAGTCCATGAGGTCACAAGAGTAGGATATAACTTAGTCACTAAACCATCACTACTACCACTATATACATATTATTTGAGAGAAATAAAGTGTGCATTTATTAGACTTATAAAACTATTTTTTCATCTTTCTTTTCTAGATAAATAGAATATTATCCGTAGTCTCACTGTTACAAGCTGTAGCCAATTTACCTGCCCTATGATCCAGCCCAGTTCTGACAAATGCATATGTGTCAATGGCTGGAAACCAGAAAATCCTGGAAAAGAAATGAGGGTTTAAATGGACAAGTCCTTTAACATATTTCTATTCTGCACAGTTTCTGTTCCTTGAAGAAAATTTGTCTTTTGAGAGAAAATGTAATACTCTATGGTCTATGATAACTTTATTCAGTCTTATTAAGAGGCAAGTTACTTCTTTCCTCAATAAAGAAAATTTTAAATTAAATGCTTTTATTTCAATAAAATAATTCTATTTAAGTTTTATATATCATGATTTCAGTTTTATATATCATGATTTCAACTAATTTTACAATATAACATTGTATTTGTTAAACTGAGTGAAAATATGCTTTTTAAATAATTACTTTCAGCCATTATGTGATACAGCTGTCTGCCAGGAATACCATCAACAGTTCATTGTCTGTTATATATAAGACACATTTGAAGGCTTATCTGTAATTCACCTTTTTATCTACCCTAGTTTCAGTTATGATACCTCCAGTGAATTGAAGTTTAATAAATGTTTATTGATTGGATGGATGAATAATGTAACTATAGAACAAAGATCTGTATAATTAAAGATGAGCCTAAGGTATAGATCCATTGTTATAACTCCACATTGAGTCTGTGTCCACCTTCTCAAAATAGGGACGGCCAGACATGGCCAAGATTCTGCTTCAGGATAGATGCCAGAGGCTGCTCTTTGGCTTGATCCAGGCTTCTATTAAATAAAGATAAAATTGTATAAACATTCTTTTCTATTTCATTTGCATATCAGTGTCTTGTTCTAAACTCAGAAATTAAAATCTCAGCAGCAGCAAGGGAAAAGTCTGTCCCAAAGCTCACGTGTGTTATTTCAAGGGCTGACCAATCTAGACATTTGCATATAAAATAATGTACAAAGGTAGTTGTACTGAAAAATGATAACTTCAGGTAAGGGAAAATTATGGAAGAACTATAACTGAAGGCAAATAAGTAATGAATGCTCTGAGACATTTAATTTGGCCAATCTTATGCCTATAAAGGCACTGCTTTATTACAGCAATAGAGGAGCTACTGTCCATAAAAATGGACCTGAAATAGCAACATACAATGTTAAGTCATATATTGTATATCCTATTTAATAATTAAAGAAGTAGAATACATTCTGGAGAAACTTTAGTAGCATGATTGAAATAAAACCAAATGAGATGACTGTTTTAAGAAAACTAGAGTTATATGAATTGTATTGTGGCTTGATATCATTTGATAAATGTAGTATTGCTATATATGTGCATATGTAGTTAAGCATCTTTTGTATATACACAGAAATAGAAGTAGAAATAGAATTATAAAACTATATGTTATGTTTTCTAAAAAGCAAAACAAGTCAAGAGTCTTAAGCTGTTTAATAAATCTTTCAGGAAAGATTTTTTTTTTTAATAAACTCATTTTTAAATGAGATTTAAGTGTTTCCTTACCTTCTTGGTTCTATTGAACACTTATCTTTTATTTATTTTTTATAGATAGCCTCCTATAAATTAACTAGGTAATGTTCTTAATGTAATTGCACATTAAGAACAGATAATAGCCTTTCAGTGAAATATTGATGTCAAATCTTTGCTAAAGTAATGAGAGAAAATAAAATTGGAGATAGAAGATAAATGTTTATTTTTTAAATGTTAAACCATTATAGTTATTCAGTCACAACCTTTAATTTCATTAATGCTAAAGATATTATGCTGAAGGAGTCACTCTTTAAAAATGAAATAATTAGAATAACCTGGCAAACATGTTCACAGTGGGAGATATGTACAAACAATGTTCCCAAAAATTTAGCTTTCAAAACACTGTGGAAAAAACACTAACCCACATGAAGCTAATTTAGAAATGTTAACCATAATATGCTTAAAGAAAAGTAAAACAGAAAGATCTTTATCTTTTATTGTTCCCACAAATGTGACTCTTGGATGTTTAGTTTCATTTCTTTAGAGTGACCTAAGAGAAACATGGACTCAATAATTCAGTGATAAACTGATAACAGTGAAGAAATAGTTTAGTCATTTGGCTAGAATGAAAAGGGGTTTGAGGTTATATTTTTAATTAACTGTTTTTTTAATGAACTGAATCAACATTTTTATAGTACCATGCCTATTAATAAATGAAAATTTAAATGAATTATTTTTACTCTGGTAATTAAGCCAGTTTTCAATGAACTGATCTCTTTTTAAAATTTCTTTTGTAGGTTTTAAGTGCAGCAGATGGCTTCATTCACATATATCATAAAGCAATTACCACAATAGCTAACATCTATCTCATTTCAGTTCAGTTCAGGCACTCAGTCGTGTCCAGCTCTTTGCTACCCCATGAATCATAGCACGCCAGACCTCCCTATCCATCACCAACTCCCAGAGTTCACCCCAATTCATGTCCATAGAGTCGGTGATGCCATCCAGCCATCTCATCCTCTGTTGTCCCCTTCTCCTCCTGTCCCCAATTCCTCCCAGCATCAGGGTCTTTTCCAATGAGTCGACTCTTCGCATGAGGTGGCCAAAGTATTGGAGTTTCAGCTTTAGCATCAGTCCTTCCAAAGAACACCCAGGACTGATCTCCTTTAGAATGGACTGGTTGGATCTCCTTGTAGTCCAGGGGACTCTCAAGAGTCTTCTCCAACGCCACAGTCCAAAAGCATCAATTCTTCAGCACTCAGCTTTCTTCACAGACCAACTCTCACATCCATACGTGACCACTGGAAAAACCATAGCCTTGACTAGATGGACCTTTTTGGCAAAGTAATGTCTCTGCTTTTCAATATGTTATCTAGGTTGGTCATAACTACTTCCAAGGAGTAAGTATCTTTTAATTTCATGGCTGCAATCCCCATCTGCAGTGATTTTGGAGCCCCAAAAAATAAAGTCTGACATGGTTTCCACTGTTTCCCCATCTATTTCCCATGAAGTGATGGGACCAGATGCCATGATCTTCGTTTTCTGAATGTTGAACTTTAAGCCAACTTCTTCACTCTCCTCTTTCACTTTCATCAAAAGGCTTTTTAGTTCCTCTTCACTTTCTGCCATAAGGGTGGTATCATCTGCATATCTGAGGTTATTTATATTTCTCCCAGCAATCTTGATTCCAGCTTGTGCTTCTTCCAGCCCAGCATTTCTCATGATGTACTCTGCATATAAGTTAAATAAGCAGGGTGACAATATACAGCCTTACGTACTCCTTTTCTGATTTGGAACCAGTCTGTTTTTCCATGTCCAGTTTTAATTGTTGCTTCCTGACCTGCATACAGATTTCTCAAGAGGCAGGTCAGGTGGTCTGATATTCCTATCTCTTTCAGAATTTTCCGCAGTTTATTGTGATCCACACAGTCAAAGGCTTTGGCATAGTCAATAAAGCAGAAATAGATGTTTTTCTGGAACTCTCTTCCTTTTTCCATATGGACACAATAAAAAGAGAAAAAATTAAATAAACATAAAAAAATTATCCTTGTGATGAGAACTCTTAGGATTTATACTCTTAACATTCTTATATATCATAGAGCAGTGTTAACTATGGTCATCATGTTGTACATGGCATCTCAATGATCTATTTTTTTTAATTTTTGGGGGGAGGGTGGTGGGTAAATAATCTCCAGACTATTAATCTTGAGTTCTGATAACTTCTATTCTAGGTATAAAGCAGTGAGAGTTTTAAAAATATCTGTTTCTATTTATATATCAGAAGAAATATTGTATCAAATATTTGAATAAGGAATGTGGCTTAAATTATACCCTTTTAACTGTCTATAAATGAGAAAGATACCATGAATAAAAGTATGATTCAGTCATTATAGAACTTATAAAAGGCCAGGAAAGACTGTACCAGAAACAGATACAGAAAATGAACCCTAAATAACTTAAGAGACTCAATTCACTTCCATCAGTTTCACTTTACACTTTCTTATGCGCTGTTGTTCCACGGAACAGACATTTCTGTCTAAAGAAGCTAAAGTTTAGCACCACTTACTTGAAAGTTATATCATTATGCATTATTTTAGTGTTCTCTTGTCTTCCAAGCACATACATTTCAGAAATATCACCTATTCCTATAACATTCCTTGAGATGAGATGTTGAAGTTGTAACCAATAAAGTTTTTCTCACATCCAAATTTCTGATTTACTTGGTAATTTGGGAACGTTTATACCAAGTCTCAGAACTAGAACTTATTTTTAATGTATTTACATACAAAAATAAAAGAAAAATACCCTGAAATAATTGGGGAGCTACTGATATTTATAGGTGGATTCCCTCCCATATTTACACATTTTAGTCAACCCAGAACCCTCATACATCCTTTCCATTCATGAAATAACCAACTCACCCAGTTCTGCTTTTTAGTAAGTATGTACATTATTTAAGTTCTCTGAGTCACAATTTCGTCATCTCTATAATGGGTACAGCATCCATGGAAAGAGGAGTTGAAGCATGTAAGTACAGAGCCTGATACATTATAGGAGCTTAGTATATGTGAGGTATGATAAGGAGTCCAAGGGGACTATTTGTTCATTTGTAAATTCAGTGAACATTGATTGCATGTTCACTCACTGCAGGCTCTGTGCTGGAGCTGGAGCTAACAAAGGAGAACGTAACAGATGAAGCAGCAACTGTCCTCATGGAGCCTCCATATGGCAGACCTGCATTATAACCCATTGTTGGTCAAGTCCTGTGTTTCTTCATCTATGTTCCTTTGGAGTCATCAGCAGCTGTGCTGTGTCATTAGCTGCATTCTTGCTTAGTATTTTGCCACTAATGATGTTCTCTGCTTATATTTCTAATGGAGATGGAAACTTTGCCCATCTAAAAGAACTTTCTAACTAGTAAACATCTCAGGACTAGTTTCTTTCAAAACTGCCCTATACACAAAGCCTTCTTCTCAAGTGTGATTTTTTCTTAATATGACTAAATGAAAATTGTTGCTGGAAAGACTACTTTTTCAGTTTCCTGTTGATAAATTTGGAGAATATGATAAAGCATTTGAAATTTCTACTATGGTGTCAACCTGATATTCTTTATGATGCTAAAATTAAAAAAAAGTCCATTAGGAACACATTTATGATAACCCCATAAACAATATGTAACAATGCACATTTAAGAATAAAATATAACTTTATTGAATGTGAAATATGCACAATATGGTGGCAATGATGATATTTAGAAATAACTACAAGCAAATTGTTTTGATAATAATGCTTATTATATTTACACATTAATATTAATCACATATATATTAATATATAAAACTCGAAGTAAAAATTAGTCTCATGATAGAGACATAAATAAGCAATTCTTTGTATAATGTCTCCAATCCCATATTGGGGTAGTTGATTACTAAGGATGAGTTACAATTTCTAGGTGATGAAAAGGCATGCTGAAGGCTTAACAACCAATCAGAGCACAAGAAGCTATGGAAGTTTCTGGATTGCCAAAGCCAACCACTGTGTTGTGAGGGGCTTCCCTGGTGGCCCAGATAGTAAAGAATCTGCCTGGAATGTGGGAGACCTGGGTTCAATCCCTTGGTTGGGAAGATCCTCTGGAAAAGAAACTGGCAACATACTCCTGTATGTTTGCCTGGAGAATCCCATGGACGGGGAGCCGGGTGGGCTACAGTCCCTAGTCATAGACTCAAGTTGCTAAGTTGTGTCTGACTGTTTGTGACCCTATGGACTGTAGCTCACCAGGCTCCTCTGTCCATAGGATTCTCCAGGCAGGAATACTGGAGTGGTTTTCCATGCCCTCCTCCAGGGTATCTTCCCAACCCAGGGATCAAACCCACGTCTTTTGCATCTCCTTCTTTGGCAGGCAGTTTCTTTACCGCTAGTGCCACCTGGGAAGGTCTCAAAGATTGGACATGACTGAGAAACTAACATTCACAACTGTAGATTTGGGAAACTGGAAGTCAGTGCAGCACACAAATTTCTGACTGAGAGAATGAGAAGGGCTTCGTATGTTGTTCTGCCCTGGGTACCAACATTGTCTTTTGTTAAAGTATGCAGGTGTCTCAGTGGTACACGGTACATCCACCCATGGGTGAACCACTGACAGAACCCTTGCCCACAACATTCCTTTCATCGTGGACGTTTCATGCTGCTGCTGAACATTTTGAACATGTTGGCTTTTGAAGTTTCTTCCTGCTTCGCTTTTGTGGGTAGGCAAAAATAGATGTCAGGTGAAAAATTGAGCAATGTTATACTGTTGGGCTTTCAGACCCAGACATTTGTGTAGTATAGGTAGCATGGCATATTTTATTTGCTTTTCAAGTATAGGAACTTTCCGTAAATAAATAATATCTCTCATAAGAGCCTCATCCCTTCTTTAAATAGACTATTTATTTCTCATCCCTTTATTCCTCATGTTGTATTCAATCACTCATAGCAAGTTCTATCTTTCCTTAAACTAAATATATGATCCTCCTTCCTTGGTATGATAGTGTTTGAAAACTGTTCCATAATGTGCTTCACTCCTCTGTGTGTCCCTATTGAAACAGGTGATACCATCACTTATCACATACCTTCTTTTCTTATCAGTGATTTTTTATGGTTTTCCAGTATGAATATATGTATGTGTGTATATATATGTATATGTGTGTGTGTGTGTGTGTGTGTGTGTGTGTGTAATTCAGGGATTTCCAGGTGGCTCAAATGGTAAAGAATCTGCCTGTAATGCAGGAGACCTGGGTTCAGTCCCTGGGTTAGGAAGATCCCCTGGAAAAGGGAATGGCTACCCACTCCATTATTTTTGCCTGGAGAATCCCATGGACAGAGGAGCTTGGCAAGCTACTGTCCATGGTGTTGCAAAGAGTTGGACATGAATAAGTGACTAACACTTTGACTTTCATATGTAATTCAACAAATATTACATACCTATCGTGTCAGGGGAGAAGGCAATGGCACCCCACTACAGTACTCCTACCTGGAAAATCCCATGGACGGAGGAGCCTGGTAGGCTGCAGTCCACGAGGTCGCTAAGAGTCAGACACGACTGAGTGACTTCACTTTCACTTTTCACTTTCATACATTGGAGAAGGAAATGGCAACCCACTCCAGTGTTCTTGCCTGGAGAATCCCAGGGACGGCAGAGCCTGGTGGGCTGCCATCTATGGGGTCGCACAGTCACAGACTACTGAAGCAACTTAGCAGCAGCAGCAGCAACAGCATCGTGTCGGAAGTGTCTGACTGATGCCCTGAGGCTATAGCATTCATTCTGCTCTCTTGAAAGTACATAGAAATATAAAGGAAGAGAATGTAAAAGCAAACATAAGCAAAACATTGCACTTCACCATCTTAAGCTCAACTTCAATATTTTAAAGATAGGATTACATCTTTCTTTTTTCTAAAACATTTATGCATTCCTTAAGAGTTATTAAAATATAAAGTTAAGTTTGTAGCATATTGCATACCAATAAAAATCAATGCCAGTAAATTAGTCAGTATATAACTTTGATTTTTTGTTAGTCTTAAAAACATTATGTTGTTGTTGTTCAGTCACCCAGTTGTGTCTGACTCTTTGCAACCCCATGGACTGCAGCATGCCAGGCATCCCTATTCCTCACCATCTGCTGAAATCTGCCCAAGTTCATTTCATGTTTATTATGTAAACAATGCTAATTCGGTGCAGTTATGCATTCAATAAATAGTTGTTAAGTACCTGTTGTACATCAGGAAGATTCTAGGTGCTAGGAACATATTCAGTTCAGTTCAGTTCAGTTCAGTCACTCAGTCGTGTCCGACTCTTTGCGACTCCATGAATCGCAGCACGCCAGGCCTCCCTGTCCATCACCAACTCCCGGAGTTCACTCAGACTCACATCCATCGAGTCAGTGATGCCATCCAGCCATCTCATCCTCTGTCGTCCCCTTCTCCGCCTGCCCCCAATCCCTCCCAGCATCAGAGTCTTTTCTAATGAGTCAACTCTTCGCATGATGTGGCCAAAGTACTGGAGTTTCAGCTTTAGCATCAGTCCCTTCCAGGGCTGATCTCCTTCAGAATGGACTAATTGGATCTCCTTGCAATCCATATTAATTCATTTGTTCAGACTTAGATTACTTGCAAGCTAGTTCATTTTTTCTATGACTATTTTTAGAACTATTTAACTGATTTTAACCAAAATGATTTCAAATCATGTCCATCTGCATATAATACTTTATTTTCATTGGCTCCTGAAATGGAGTCTCCTGTGTTTAACTGAAAGGACAATGTACTTTGTTTCTAGTGTATACTGGAAAGATTCAAATGTCAGACAGTGTAGCAGTGAAATTTGGAGGTTATGGGAAGGTTAATGCTGTTAGGCAGATGGAGAATTGGAAATTCAACTTGTTGTCACAATAATGAATATGTGAAGAAATTTTGGTGAGGCAAATAGGAGAAAAATGAAATAGAGTTCTCTTTTACATATCTACCCACAAATTGGTTATTAACAACTCTCTCATAGTAGAAGTAGTTATTCTTCATAAAAGACTGATTTTCATATTCTGCTTCATCAGTCATTACAAGGAACAATATTTTAGATTATATTCAGTGTATCTTTAACAATTATTTTGATATATTTTTCCAAGCATCAATGGCTTAAGCATTGAATCTAAAGAAAAATTATTGTAGTTAGTAAAATTTCCAACTTATGGTTATATATACATCCTTCTGTCTTTTAGATTCTATAGTGCTTATTAATCCTACTCCAATAAATGTAGTTTCTGTCAAGAAATTAAATTTAAGTCATATTCTCTTTGATTACTATTTTCCCTCCCATTTTTGCTGATATGTTTCATGCCTGTCTCTCAAATCAAGTACTAGGATATTCTAACTTGTCTTGAAGATGTTATTCTAATCAATTTTATTATTCAGTTTCTTAAAGAAATGTGATATTTAAAATTTCTGTAAAACCAGATATGACCCAATATTTGGGATTTTTTTTCCTCCTGTTTTAAAGCTTGCCATAAATGTTGGCCATGTGCCAACAAACAAGGTTTGTTTTCTAAAGCAGTTTCCTAAAGCAGTTTCCAATGATATGCACAGTGAATTCTGGTGCATAGGAGATGACTGTAAGATGAACAGCTGCCCTCTGAAAACAGCCAATTAAGTAACACACGGGTTTGGAGCTGTTACTTGAAAGCATTGTTTGCTTATCTAAACTAGTAAATGATTGAAGACTTATAACAAACACTTTTCAAATGGGAGTCATGCAAGCTTCTTTCAAAATTTCAGAAAATCAATAGGTGGCAAGTAGATAATTGTTCTGAAAAATCTTCTTCTTAATGTAGATTCCTCAGAACACATTTCTAAGAGAAGGGCAGCTGCCTAGGGAACTGAGTTATGGGCTGGGAATGCACTAGCAAAACAGAGTCAAGTCAAAAGGAAATAATGATGCTGTAGTTTTTAACCTTTTAACCTCTATTTTTAACAAAATAGAGAAATTTAGGCTTGTTCACTGCTCCAACATTTTCTAGTCTTAGAACTTCAATCTGACTTGTTTCAAAGCCAAGTGAACACTTTCTAGTGATTTTGTTAGCAGCATTTTTAGTAATAATCAAAACAGAGAGGTCACAAATACACTGTGATATTTATTAGTTTTCCTACTTTCCTAATAGCATGTGTATATATGTCTACATACACACAAGTACTTTCTTTTATATAATATACAGATATGCATGCATTTATATATGCGTTGTATACATACATATTAAGAAGTGCTCAAACACACATACATACACACATACATACAAAAATTACCTTTATTGTTACTCAGTAATAAAGTCATTAAATACTGTGCATTCCATAAATTATTTTATTGATATTGACATATCAAAAAAATGTTATCCAGCTAGGCACATGTATAAAGAAATTTGATTGCAAATTGAATTAATTCATTTATATTTTATAAATTTGTGAATTTCCTTTAACAGAAATTGACTTTTTAATATTCCAAAGTGTATGTATAATACATTTCTATCTAAAATGGCCTAAAAATATGCATAGTGAGATTATGTTAATTCTAAACACATGCATTCTTGAAATTGAACTGAAAATATTCCCAAATAGCTTTAGAATATATTAAAACAATTATGTTATATGTAAAGCAGGATAACTGTTGCTTTGTGCTTAGTATATTACCTATTATAATACACAATCTAAAGCATTTTCTTATATCAATTTTTGTATGATTAAGATTTTGCTAAACTAACCATAATGTTGAACAAGGATTTGTTGAGCCCCATTATATCTGGGCACATGTAAAGTTTCAGGGAAAATGGGATAGCTAGGGAACAGAGCAGTGGTGGGAAATACATTAACCAAGTTTTTGCACAAATAACTAATTATCTCTGGGAAAGTGCTGCATTTGAAGTGTAGAGGACACTGTAGGCTGTCTAGGGAACTCTACTTGTCTGGGACAACTGTGGGCTTCATCGTAGAAAGTGTGAGTCGCTAAGTTGTGTCTGACTCTTTGCAACCTTATGGACAGCAGCCTCCGTCCTTCTCCAGGCAAGGATACTGGAGTGAGTAGCCATTCCCTTCTCCAGGGGATCTTCCCAACCTAGGGATTGAACCTAGGTCTCCCACATTGCAGGCAGATTTTGTACTGTTTGAGCAACCAAGAAATGACAGTTGATTGGTGAGAAGTAAAGGAAGCTCTTCTTCATGTCAGGGCTTCCTACAAACAGCTGCTTCCCTTCTGCTGGACACCATCTGCTGCCCCATCTTCTGTTCCATCCTAACAACCATCCTCCATCCCCACATACTTTTTTCATAGGTGCTTAATAGCTGGATCATAATGACAACTTCATAGAAATTGCTTTTTGGTTGGAAGACAAGTTAGAAAACTTTTCAGTGCTTCTGGTAAAACATTATGGTGGCTTGGATGAAAGTGGTTATGGGGGAAGAGAGAAGTGGATAGGTTTAGGTAATATTTAGAAACAAAGCTGAGATGACAAAATTGGGCCTTAGAAGAAATACTCAACTTGTCCAAGTCACACATTAGGAAACTTCTGTAGACTTAACTTTTTGTATACTAAATGACCTAACAGTGAAGGAAGGGGCATATAAAGGGTGAGATATGGGTTCTAACATAAGCATCAAGATGAATGATGGTTCAGTTCAGTTGAGTCACTCAGTCCTGTCAGACTCTTTGAAACCTCATGGACTGCAGCACGCCAGGCTTCCCTGTCCATCACCTACTCCCAGAGGTTGCTCAAACTCATGTCTATCAAGTCGGTGATGCCATCCAACCATCTCATCCTCTGTCGTCCCCTTCTCCTCCCACCTTCAATCTTTCCCAGCATCAGGGTCTTTTCTAATGAGTCAGTTCTTTGCATCAGGTGGCCAAAGTATTGGAGTTTCAGCCTCAGCATCAGTCCTTCCAATGAATATTCAAGGTTGATTTTCTTTAGGATTGACTGGTTTGGTCTCCATGCAGTCCAAGAGACTCTTGAGAATCTTTTCTAGCACCCCAGTTCAAAAGCATCAATTCTTTGGCACTCAGCTTTCTTTATAGTCCAACTCTCACATCCATACATGACTACTGGAAAAACCATAGCTTTAGCAAGATGGACTTTTGTCTATGAGGACCTAGACATAGCTTTGACTAGATGGACCTTTGTCTAATCAGACCTTGTGAATGATAGTGCCACTTACAATACAGGAATACTAGAGTGGCAGTATGTTTACAAGAGATTACAGGGGGTTCCCTGTTTGACATGTGACATTTGAGGTGTCAGTGGGACATGCAAGTGGAGGAGGATATATCTATCTTGGCTAGAAATTAAAAGTTATAGGTCTTTGGTATACAGATGGAAAATAAAGTTCTATGAGTAAACAAGATCATCTGGAGAGTGAATGTTGAAAAAAAATAGTGAAAATGGATTAGGGCAGTGATTCTCAAACATTAACATGCATTATAATTAGCAGGTGGGCTTGTTAAAGCACTGATTTATGGGTTTTGTCTCATCTCCAGAGTTTAATTCAGTAGATCTGTTCACTTGTGCTGAAGCCAGCTTTTATGAGCTTGCAAACTGACTATGCATCCCTTCCCCACACCATGTGGGAGGAAGTATCATTGGTAGCTTGAAATGGATCATGTTGGGAGTGTGGAAATCAACAAATGTTGTAAGTTAGTGTTAGTCACTCAGTCGTGTCTGACTCTTTGCAACCCTATGGACTGTAGCTTATGTCCCCTCTGTCCATGAAATTCTCCAGGCAAGAATACTGGACTGGGTAGCCATTCCTTTCTCCAGGGGATCTTTCTGACCCAGGGAATGGACTTGCATCTCTTGCATTACAGGTGGATTCTTTCCCATCTGAGCCACGAGGGAAGCCCCAAATGCTCTAAATTAGACCTTTACTTTCGGAAAGCTAGTTCGTCAGCACAACACAAGTCAGGGTGAGACCTGAGAATTAGCATTTCTAGAAAATTCCCCCAAATACTGATGCCATTAGGAGACGACAGTCTGAAAACTGCCAGATTAGGATAACATTTTACATAGCTTTACACTCTTCTAATTTTTTAAACTAGTTGACAATCTTAATTGCTTGAACAGTAGAGCTTTTCCAAAATGTGATTGTATCTTAAGGCTTAATTGTAATTGTGAGAAATATATACAATATATATCTCATAGCACTATCACTGAGAGAAGATTGACTTTTCATGATTATATAGTTTAAATTTAATAAGATGATATAATCATAAACCACTATGCAAAGTTAATTTTTTAATTTGAGTTCATTTTGCGTTAGTTGCTTAGAATTAAAATTTACTTTTTTTTTCATTCTATACTATAGGAAAATTATTTCCTAAGAAATGTTTAATAAGATTTTTCTCCTGATATATGAGTAGTAAATTTAGCCAGGCCAAATGTTAATTATAACATTTCAAGTTTAAGCAAAGGAATGGCGTGGTGGAAATAATATATTTTATTATTTTGTCTGTTCAGTATATTAAATTGGGCATTATTTTGCCCTCAATTAGCTTTCTATCTAAAAGAGAAAATAAGCATTTGCTTTAAAGATGTTGAAAGTGTAAAGATATGAAAAATATGTTTTAAATAATTGATGGGGGAATTTAGATTACTGTAGAAATTTGGAGAAAAGTGTTCAAAGTGAACACTAAGGAGAGCAGGATGATAAACTGTCAGATGACCTTGTGATTTGACATTCATTCCTCAGAATCTAACCTGTGACATCATCTCTCTAAGAAAACTTAAATTAACCAAAACCATTAATGGTATATAAAGCTTGAGTACCAATTATTAATTTACAAAACCTCACAGCAGGCAGTTTGTAGCACTAGTGTCTGAATGATTAATGATTCTCTTGCCATAGACAGATTATTTGGAAAGTCAGATTTTAGTCCCTAAGTCATTTTTATCACCAAGGATCAGATCCAAAGGAACCAGTTGGATGTACTTAAGTAGTGATTAAAACAGCTTGCTTTCCTTTTTATTTGTATCATCATGATTATTATTAGTTACTCATTATTGAATATGGTCCATATATCAGTTACTGTGAGTTAATATATGGGTAGTAGTATGAACAGAGATTAAGAGAGTGGGCTCTGGTGTTCAGTAATCTGGTTTGAAGTGTGAGTGTCTGTTTGTGTCCTGCTACTTCAGGCTGCAAAGTTATTGGGCATAACTTTTTTAAACCTACTGTAGTATTAATAGAATCCACCTCATAGGGTTTTTAGAGTTATTAAATGACAGTACACATGTAAAGTGCTTAGGATAGAGCCAGGAACATAACAAATCCTTAGTGGAAGGTAGATTGTTTTTATATTATCTCACTTAATCCACACAACAAACTTTATTAATACTCTAGCCATAATAGAGCTTTCCTGGTTGCTCAGATGGGGAAGAATCTGCCTTCTGTGCAGGAGACCCAGGTTCAGCCCCTGTGTCGGGAAGATCGCCTGGAGAAGGAAATGGCTACCCACTCTAGAACTCATGCCTGGAGAATCCCATGGCCAGAGGAGCCAGGCAAGCTACAGTCCATGGGTCGCTGAGTCAGATACAACTGAGCAACTAAGCATGAGCACAAGCACATACCCATTATTAGCTCAGTTTTACAGAAAAGAGGATGAAACTCATAAATGCAACATTATTCAAGGCTTTAGCGGAAGTAGTAGAGCCAAGTTTTGACTTTTGCTCAACATAAACCTGAAGTCTGAGCATAGAGTCAAAATAACTGAATTCATTAATTAAGACTTCTTGCCTCAAAAGTGCTTAGATGGATATCATCAACATTTTCATTGGAATTCTACTTTTTCTAGGCTCCAAAGTTGATCCACCTTTTAAATGACACTCTCTTTAAGTATTATATGATATTTACCTACAAACAAGTCTTGCTTGTTTGTCTTTTTTTTTTTTCTTAAGATGAATTTTCACATCTTTGCTATAATGTATTATGCTCTGAATTAGCCACTGAATGGCAATCTTCTTCATGTTCTTGATGAAATACACATTGGAGTATCCTAAGTGCCAACACAATGATAACACTGTATTAGTACAAATAATCTGCAATTCTCCCTGCCTCAGGCACTGAATCCTCAGGCTTTAATATTATCATTATCATTAAATATTTATCAAGTTCCTACTGTGTACATGATCCAAATGAAGCATTACAAAAAGAGTTAGAAATGATGCAGAAGAATGAAAACAAAGCAAAAAAAAAAAAAGATGTTTCCGTAACCAATTAACATTTTAAATGTTTTCATTGATCTCAATTATGATTTTTTTAAAAATCCAATTTGAAAGTCTATTTTACTTTCAGAAGACTTTGTTTTTTATTTACAATATAATCACCATTCCTATGACCTATGTAATTTATTATTTATAATGTGATATAATTACTAAACCTTGCATAATGTCTTTAGCATAGTAGGCGTTCAATAAATATTTAATGATGTAGGTTTTTACAATTAGAGTGGGGATCTAAAACATAATAAATGATGGTCTACATATTTTTTAAGTACATTAACCTCTCATGAGTGGTTTTATTGAAATGAATTGTGGTGATGTCTTTTTTGGCATCCTGTAACAATTGAATAATCCTCAATTTCTGGCAGGAACTATTGATTCTCATCCTGATTCTGCCAGTTTCTCTCTCCAGACATCCTTTATTCATATATAAAATAAAATAATCAAATTTAATCCTCTTTAAGATTTGGTCTAGTTCTAACTTTGGTTTTACTTTAAAAGATTTGAGAAAAAAAATTCTCCAGAGCAAATTGCCACTAACCCATTAAGATCACTTCTGCAGAATCAGTCTTTGATAAATCTTTCCTTCATGTGAGCACTTTATGTCCTAGAAGTATAAACATTATTACCTGATGATTTAAGAGACTTCACACGTTCCACAGGAAATCCTAAAATAGACAGCATCACATTAGAATACCAGCAGGATCCATCGTGAATATGGATTTAGCAATGTGGAGCCTCATCTTTCCAGTTGCACACATTAAATGAACAATTCCTGAAATGTTGTACAGTTCTTTGTTCTTAAATCTAAGCACAACTGTGGCAAAAAAATAATACATTCTCACGTGTGATTATGTAATTGCTTTTTGGAGAACAAACAACTAGCATAATTTTTTTCTTCCTGCCCTCTGCCTTACAGATCTGAGCATCAGTTAGAGGTAAAACTGGAAGGGAGTGGGGATACATGAAAATGCAGATTGCCTTTAGCACACTTTTCTGTCATCTTTCAGTTCTACATAGTGTCACCTCACAAACCATAGTCACCGAGACTTATTCACTTCCTTTTGTGTTGTACATCCTCCAAACTGAGCCCATCTCTATATCCCTTCACACCTCCTGAAGCTCTTTCTCTAGGCTGCCTGTGATTTATAAGAACTCAGTTAGATAAATGAATTACCAATTTCCTTTTAAACATTCATTCATTCACTAAGCATTGATTGTTGAGTTACTACTAAAAGTGAAATATCTTCAAGGTACACGCTGTCAACAAGAAACAACCAATTCTCTCTTCATAGAATTCATAGTCTATTGGGGGGTGGGAAGCTGGAGGGAAGCTATCAAGGAATAAATGGATAAACACATAACTGTTGTTTATGCTAAATGCTGTGAAGGAAGAAATGATGTTTCAGGAGAGATTCTAAAAATAAGGCCCTCTATAATAGTTCAGAAGACTTTCTCTGATGGATGGATCTTAAGGATAAGTAGCCCTAAGCTAAAATGTGAGGAGAATATCAACTCCAAGAATGGGCACATTTAAGGAAGAAATGAAAACCCAGTGTTAGTGAAACTTAGCAGTTAAAAAGTAGGCAGGAGGCAAGGAAGAAGGAGACAGATCATTTTATGAACTGAAGGACCAAACTTACATGTGGTTGGAAGGATTTTAAATATAGACTTGTGAAAATAAAACTCACTTTTTAAAAAAGTGGTTACTCTAATAACCACTCCATCAGAGGGCAGACAGACTGAAAACCACAGTCACAGGAAAGCAGTAAATTATATTGGCCAACTACCAGGAAACTAAACCAGAATAACAACTAAAATATATATCAGAGAAAGTAAAGAGAGTCTGATACAGTTTAAAATAAATTCATTAAGTAACAGGAAAAAGATAACAAATATTAAAGTGAGGAGAGAAAATATGATACATATGGTAGACGCTAAAACAAGTTAAAAAAAAAAAAAAAAAAACTAACCAATCTGATCACATGGACCACAGCTTAGTCTAACTCAATGAAACAATGAGCCATGGCATGAGGCCACCCAAGGCATAGGGCCACCCAAGATGGACGAATCATGGCAAGAGTTCTGACAAAATGTGGTCCACTGGAGAAGGGAATGGCAAACCATGTCAGTATTGTAGCCTTGAGAACCCCATGAACAGTATGAAAAGGCAAAAGGATAAGACACTTAAAGATGAACTCCCCAGGTCAGTAGATGCCCAATATGCTACTGGAGATCAGTGGAGAAATAACTCCAGAAAGAATGAAGAGTCAGAGCCAAAGCAAAAAACAAAACCCAGTTGTGGATATGACTGGTGATAGAAGCAAAGTCTGGTGCTGTAAAGAGCAATATTGCATAGGAACCTGGAATGTTAGGTCCATAAATCAAGGCAAATTGGAAGTGGTCAAACAAGAGATGGTAAGAGTGAACATCAACATTTTAGGAATCAGCTGACTAAAATGGACTGGAATGGGTGAATTTAACTCAGATGAACATTATATCTACTACTGTGGGCAGGAATCCCTTAGAAGAAATGGAGTAGCCATCATGGTCAACAAAAGAGTCTGAAATGCAGTACTTGGATGCAGTCTCAAAAATGACAGAATGATCTCTGTTCATTTCCAAGGCAAACCATTCAATTTTATGGTAATCCAAGTCTATGCCCCGACCAGTAATGCTGAAGAAGCTGAAGTTGAACAGTTCTATGAAGACCTACAAGACCTTCTAGAACTAAACGTAAAAAAGATGTACTTTTCATTATAGGGGACTGGAATGCAAAAGTAGGAAGTCAAGAATCACCTGGAGTAACAGGAAAATTTGGCTTGGAGTACAGAATGAAGCAGGAAAAAGGCTAATGGAGTTTTGCCAAGAGAACACACTGGTCATAGCAAATACCCTCTTCCAACAACACAAGAGAAGACTCTACACATGGACATCACCAGATGGTCAACACTGAAATCAGATTGATTATACTCTTTGCAGCCAAAGATGGAGAAGCTATATACAGTCAAGTAAAACAAGACCAGGAGCTGACTGTGGTTCAGATTATGAACTCCTTATTGCCAAATTCAGACTTAAATTGACAAAAGTAGAGAAAACCACTAAACCATTCAGGTATGACCTAAATCAAATCCCTTACAATTATACAGTAGAAGTGAGAAATATATTCAGGGGATTAGATCTGATAGATAGAGTGCCTGATGAACTATGAAGAGAGGTTCATGACACTGTACAAGAGACAGGGATCAAGACCATCCCCCCAAAAAAGAAATGCAAATAAGCAAAATGGCTATCTGAGGACACCTTACAAATAGCTGTAAAAAGAAGAGAAGTAAAAAAAAAAAAAAAAAGTAAAAAAAGAAGTAAAAAAAAAAAAAGAAGAGAAGTGAAAAGCAAAGGAGAAAAGGAAAGATATACCCATTTGAATGCAGAGATCCAAAGCAAGGAGAGATAAGAAAGCCTGCCTCAGTGATGAGTGCAAAGAAATAGAGGAAAACAACAGAATGGGAAAGACTAGAGATCTCTTCAAGAAAATTAGAGTTACCAAGGGAACATTTCTGCAAAGATGGGCTCAATAAAAGACAGAAATGGTATGGACCTAACATAAGCAGAAGATATTAAGAGGTGGCAAGAATACACAGAACTATACAAAAAAGATCTTCATGACCCAGATAATCATGATGATGTGATCACTCTCCTAGAGCCAGACATCCTGCAATGTAAAGTCAAGTGGGCCTTCGGAAGCATAACTATGAAGAAAGCTAGTGGAGGTGATGGAATTCCAGTTGAGCTATTTCAAATCCTAAAACATGATACTGTGAAAGTGCTTCACTCAATATGCCATCAAATTTGGAAAACTCAGCAGTGGCCACAGGACTGGAAAAGGTCAGTTTTCAATCCAATCCCAAAGAAAGGCAATGCCAAAGAATGCTCAAACTACCACACAATTGCACTCTTCTCACACATTAGTAAAGTAATGCTCAAAAGTGTCCAAGCCAGGCTTCAGCAATACATGAACCAGGAGCTTCCAGATGTTCAAACTGGTTTTAGAAAAGGCAGAGGAGCCAGAGATCAAATTGCCAACATGGTTGGATCATCAAAAAAGCAAGAGAGTTCCAGAAAAAACATCTATTTCTGCTTTATTGACTATGCCAAAGCCTATGACTGTGGATCACTACAAACTGTGAAAAATTCTTAAAGTGATGGGAATACCAGACAATCTGATATGCCTCTTGAGAAATCTGTATACAGGTCAGAGAGCAGCACTTAGAACTGGACATGGAAAAATAGACTGGTTCCAAATAGGAAAAGGAGTACGTCAAGGCTGTATATTGTCACCCTGCTAATTTAATTTATATGCAGAGTACATTATGAGAAACTCTAGGCTGGATGAAGCACAAGCTGGAATCAAGTTTGCTGGGAGAAATATCAATAACCTCAGATATGCAGATGACACCACCCTTATGGCAGAAAGTGAAGAAGAACTAAAGAGCCTCTTGATGAAAGTGAAAGAGGAGAGTGAAAAAGTTGGCTTAAAGCTCAACATTCAGAAAACAAAGGTCATGACTTCTGGTCCCATCACTTCATGGCAAATAGATGGGGAAACAGTGGAAACAGTGTCAGACTTTATTTTGGGGGGCTCCAAAATCACTGCAGATGGTGACTGCAGCCATGAAATTAAAAGACGCTTACTCCTTGGAAGAAAAGTTATGAGCAACCTAGACAGCATATTAAAAAGCAGAGGCATTACCTTGCCAACAAAGGTCCATCTAGACAAGGCTATAGTTTTTCCAGTAGTCATGTCTGGATGTGAGAGTTGGACTATAAAGAAAACTGAGCGCTGAAGAATTGATGCTTCTGAACCGTGGTGTTGGAGAAGACTCTTGAGAGTCCCTTAGACTGCAAGGAGATCCAACCAATCCATCCTAAAGGAAATCAGTCCTGAATGTTTATTGAAGGGACTGATGTTGAAGCTGGAACTCCAATACTTTGGCCACCTGATATGGAGAACTGACTCATTTGAAAAGACCCTGATGCTGGGAAAGATTGAAGGTGGGTGGAGAAGGGGACGACAGAGGATGAGATGGTTGGATGGCATCACCAACTCAATGGATATGAGTTTCAGTAAGCTCCAGGAGTTGGTGATAGACAGGGAGGCCTGGCGTGCTTTAGTCCATAGGGTCTCAAAGTATCAGACACGACTGAACAACTGAACTGTGCTACTCTAATAACTACAGAGAATGGGTTAAGAGGAGTAAGAACTATATAAAAGGAGAGTAGCTTAGACCAAATTGGTGCAAGGGGAGCCATACTGGGGTAAGGGGATTCCAGATATAGAAATAGGTCATCTAGTTAAAATTGAGAAATTTAATATAAGAAATAATGGAAAAGGAAGAATCAAGGATAAATGGCCACTTTCTGATATGACACAAAAGGCATCATATTGCTGACATGATTGGATAGAGTTGTCATTTATTAAAATGGGGGGAGGGAAGCTAGGAATTAAGTGGATTTAGGGATTTGAGGAGATAGAGATGAGTTTTCAACATGCTAAATTTGAGATGACTGAGAAACATCCATGTAGAGATGTGAAGCTGCCTGGTAGACCTGTATCTCCCTCTCACAGGTCTAGTTTAATCTCCTTGCATGCTAAGTCTCATCAGTCATGTCAGACCTTTTGCAATCCTAAGGACTGTAGCCTGCCAGGCTCCTCTGTTCTTGGGATTTCCCAGGCAAGAATACTGGAGGTGGGTTGCCATGCCCTTCTTCAGGGGATCTTCCCAACCCAGGGATCAGACCTGCATCTTCTGCATTGCAGGCAGAATCTTTACCATTGAGCCACCTGAGAGGACCTTAAGACCCAGATCTTTGCATCTACGAGTCATTGCCGTAGATATGGCATAATCTGTGGGACTAGATAAGTTCATTCAGAGATAGAATATGAAGTAGATCAGAACTGATCTACAATCACTCTACTGTTAAGAAATAAGGGACAGGAGCTAAAGTCCACAAAAGAAACTGAAAGAAGAATCCAAAAGAAAGTTAGAAGAGCATAAGAAAGTGTTCAAAGAATGTCAATATCATGTCAGTGGTATGACATGATGTTGACATTTCAAGGAAGAGGAAACATTTCTTTAAATATTAGAAATCTTGCCCAAATTAAAACACAAGAAAAATTTTAAGTGATGTGAAGAATATCAAATGAGCTTCCCTGTTGGCTCAGTGCCTGGGTCTCAAAGATCCCCTAGAGAAGGAAATGGCAATGCACTCCAGTATTTTTGCCTGGAAAACTTCCTAGGCAGAGGAGCCTGGCAGGATACAGTCCATAGGGATACAAAGAGTCAGCCACGACTTAGTGACTAAATAACAACAACAAAGAATATCAAATACCACTAAGTAATCAATGAATGTTATTTTTCATTTATATATGTGTCTTGGCACTCACTAGGTAATATTGTAGGCGGAAGGCAACTTCACTTTAAGTCAAAAGTATATTGAAAGTAATATATTTAACAAGAAAACTCTAGAGGAAATTCCTAGGAATGAGAATATTTAGAACAATAACAAAAAAAAGCACAAAAATAGTCTTTCTATGATCCAATATTACTTATAATGATACTGATAATACCAACACTTTTCACTATGATAACTAAATATCAACTATCTTCCCTGGGTTTGACGCTGTCTTAAGTGATCAAATGACTCCAAGTTTTGTTTTGTTTTATTTGTTCAGAGAGATCTGACAATTTCTAAGGATTTGAAAACTATTAGTTTATCAGCTCTCCAGAGTTGTGTAATTAAAGAAAATATTTGTACATAAAAGAAATGATAATGGTTTTCCAGAATTTAAATCAGAAAGAACATGAAAGACCAGATCAAATTTGATTTCTTTAAGGTGTGGGAAGAAAGTGTGCCAGATAATTATGTTTTCAGTGGTAGTTATTACATGGTCTTACCATTCACAATTCTTTGAAGTCCAAACCTTATATATCTTGTCAGTATTTGTCTATCCTGGATGTGACATATAGCTGATATTTACAATATATTTGCTGAACAGAGGAATGAATGGATGAGTAATTAGCACTGTATAGCTTTGTTTCATATGCTATTTGTCACAGTGTATGTATGTATAATTTTTAAATTGTTGTTGCCTAGCCAGTATGTTCCATGAACTCTGGGCTGCTTCTGTTTTGTTTTCCCATGTACCTTCAATGACAAGAACAGCTCCTGATATTATGAATACATGTATTGAAATATAAATCAATAATTATTCATATGGGCTTCCCTGGTAAAGAATGCCAAGGCAGGAGACTCAGGTTTGATCCCTGGGTGGTCCTTTGGAGGGGGAAATGGCAACCCACTCCAGTATTCCTGCCTGAGACATCCCATGGGCAAAGGAGCCTGGCAGGCTACAGTTCGTGGGGTCACAAAAGAGTCAAACACAACTATGTAAGTGAACAATAACAATTATTCATATTAATGTTTCCCTTTAATTTAGAAGTAATGAGGATTTTGCAAAATAACATCAGTAATAGCACTGAGTATTGTTCAAGGTGTTTTACATGTTTAATCAATGTAATCTTCTCCGTTGTGCTTTGCATTGTATTACTATTATCCTAAATTTGTAGTTGAGGGAGCTGAGTCACAAAAAGTTTAAATCAACAGCTCAAGGTCATATAGCTATTAAATAACACAACTAGGATTCAAATCCAGAAACTCTGGCTGCCCAAATTCAGCTTATTACCACCACATTAAACTCTTTTATGGTAGACATAATGAGATGTTGCAGTTGGAAAACATTTTTATTATCTATTTATTCTTATAATAGAATTAATGAAACAATAAGCAGTCAGCTGTGATGGAAAGAATCGTATTCAGAAATCATTATTAATTCTGGGTTCAACTAAAGCTCTCTCAGATTAACAAAATATCTTACTCATTCTTGGGGCTCAACTGGTTTCTCTTCTGAACCCAAAATATGTTGTACCTGGAAAATGCAAAACATTTTAGCTTTTGTTTCTTTCCAACCGTAGTCTACTGCTTTGGGAAGACAAATATTTACCCCTAAAGCAATCTGATTAAAAAGCAAATTGGAGAATCAAAGCTACAATTAGCCATGTAGACACAACTACTTAATTCAAAGAGCAGAGTAAATAAGATGGAATGGAATAGAAGAGTGTTTGATTTGATTAGCCTCATTAGTGTAGGATTGGTGCTCTCACCTTTTCACTCTGCAGTATCAGTGGTTTCATTTCCCTAATAATCTACTTCTGTAAGAAAAATTGCTGACATTTTATCATTTTCAAGATGAAGACAGACTTTTTCATAGAAATTTTGAATCATTTACATAAATTTACTTCTTTTTATAACTTTCAAGTAAGTTTTACCCTTAAAGTCAGTTGACTAAAAAAAAAAATAAAAGCAAAAAAATTAAATTTTTTTTGTAGTCTTCAGTTTGTTGCTTAGCCTGACAATTTTTATTTTTACATAAAACTGGCCGCTTGTCACTGAAAATTTGACCTCTTAAAGCACATATGATTCTTCATATTATACTCTTCCTAGGCAAAATGTTATTCTTCAATTAATTTAAGAAATATTTATTCATCATTTGTTACTACCTTGTACCCTTTCAGTCACTGCCAGTGACTCACGAAGCTTAAAATCTACTTACATGATACATACATTAATATTCAAATAAATAAGATAATTTCCAAAAGTGGTAAGTGTCATGACAAATATAAAATAGGGTAATCCGACCTTGAGGGAAATGACAGACTTTGGATACGGTGCTCAGAATAGTTTCTATCTAGCTCAGGCTTCTCTGGTGACCTAGGTTAAAAAATTCACCTGCAATGCAAGAGCCACAAAAGACTCAGGTTCAATCTCTGGGTTGGGAAGATATCCCTGGATGAGGGCATGGCAACCCACTCCAGTATTCTTGCCTGGAGAACCCCATGGACAGAAGAGGCTGGTGGGCCACAGTCTATAGAGTCTCAAAGAGTTGAATACAACTAAAGAGACAGCACAGTGCAGCGCAGGTACTGGCCAGTCATGTCTTGAGTGTAGGAGGTAGGCATGCAGGAAGAGGGGACAATTACATTGTTGGATTTGTTTAGTTAAGCATATCTCACTATTTTGAATTGCATGGGGTACAGATTCCGCTCTATTAATATCTTAGAACAACAACAAGAAGAAAACACTTTCCTTCTTCCAGAAAAACACTGTGTGGTATGAGCATGGATTTTTTTTCCAGAGAAGCACTGACATTTCTTAATTACTCTCCTCATGAGTAGTCCTGTATAGTGATTACTGAAGGCTCAGCAGAGCATTGTTCTTCTAAAACCTTGGAGAACAATAATGCTGACAAGACAGGTTTCAATGTCCAATACACTTCTCCTCCCTCTTCATTTCCCCAGCTAATTACTCTGGCCAGTGGTTATTGTGTATCTCTTTACCCTTTCTAAAACCCCCATAGCCTTCCACTATGTAAGGCTATGTCAGTGTAATTTACTGTAATAGCATGCTAGTCTCTTGCTGCCATGCTTTTCTTCTAGTTATTTAAAGATACAGCTACCTTTTATCATAATCAGTGTCTGAAGTATTTCACTAATGGACGATATTCAAGCTCTAGATTTATGGAAACATTTAAATGACACTTGTTCTGGAAAAAAGAAAGGAGGAACATGGGTTTTCCCAGGAATTCTGACCTGAATAATGAAATATAAATTGATTTTTAATGTAAAATTCCTATGATGAAGGAGATATTTTGAACATATGTTTACATAATGCAAAAGTATTTAGTCAATTTAGTTTAAAAAGCAAATTAGCCAAAAGAGTTTGTCATCATAGAAGTAAAGCAATGATACAGTGATTAAATTTGTTTTTATTTAGAAATTTTATTTTCAATTAACACAATATATAAGCCATCTCAAAATCAGATAACATAACTGTACCTTTTTAAGATAGAGATAAATTATTTATTTAATATGTTTTAAATAAAAATAATGTATTTTGAGAATACATTCTCAAAGTAATGAAATATATTGATGAAGCTATTATATTCTATAAAAGACTGAACTAAATCTACTCATTAATCAAAAATAAAAACTGCTACTTTTTCTTGTAGATGTGTTAGTCTAAAGATAATTAAGCAATGCCATGTAGTGGGCATATTACTTTAACTTATTTAAACTTCATCTGTGATTTGGGTGTTAATATCATCCTCACTTTTCATAGGAAAACTGAAGTTCAGAGATATTGTGTGATTCACATAGGGTCACAAAGGATTACAGTAAATGAAAGAGATGGGATTTGACCCCCTATCTGTTAAAAATCAAAGCTGGAGTTTCTAACCTACACATCTCCTCTTTCATATTAGAAGAGATGTAACTTTGAGATGGTTAGACTCATTCCCACATTTTTAAAACTAAACTTACCTATCTTAGACATTTTGCAGCTGTCATTTCTGTTCTGTTTGAAATTACCTCTGAGCTGAGATTGCTCTAGAACTCAGGATATTTACAATCACTTTTTAAATTTTAAATGTGTTAAAGAGTCCACTTACAATGAAGTTACTAAAAGAATGACTTAGGGAAAGTCCTCTAGGCTACTGAGGACAAAAAGTGGTAAAATTAATATTTAATATTGCTTCTCATTTATTAATAGAATTTATTTATTAATTGTCTTTTGCATCAGGGAATGAAAAGGCATCAAGCTGCATTAATTAAGAGGGGGAAAAGGCAAGGTATTCTTTTTCTTGGAATATATGGTTATCAGCAGAACAAAGTTTCAAGGAAAATGAAGTAAATTTTGTCAAAGGTTATAAAATTTTAATAATTAATGTGCCTAGCTATGACATCTTGTTATGGATAAAACCATGAAGCCAAGCTTCTTATGTATGAATATATTTACATCAGTTCAGTTTAGTTGCTCAGTCGTGTCCGACTCTTCATGACCCCATGGACCAAAGCACGCCAGGACTCCCTGTCGATCACCAATTCCTAGAATTTGCTCAAACTCATCTCCATGGAGTCGGTGATGCCATCCAACCATCTCATCCTCTGTTTTCCCCTTTTCCTCCTGCCTTCAATCTTTCCCAGCATCAGGGTCTTTTCAAATGAGTCAGCTCTTCCCATTAGTTTGCCAAAGTATTGGAGCTTCAGCTTCAACATCAGTCCTTTAAATGAATACTCAGGACTGATTTCCTTTAGGATTGATTGGTTGGATTTCCTTGCAGTCCAAGGGACTCTCAAGGGTCTTCTCCAACACCACGATTCAAAAACGTCAATTCTTTGGTGCTCAGCTTTCTTTATAGTCTAACTCTCACATCCATATACGACTACTGGAAAAACCAAAGCCTTGACTAGATGTACCTTTGCTGGCAAAATAATGTCTCTGCTTTTTAATATGCTGTCTAGGTTTGGTCATAACTTTCCTTCCAAGGAGTAAGTGTCTTTTAATTTCATGGCTGCAATCACAATCTGCAGTGATTTTGGAGCCCCCCAAAATAAAATCTGTCACTGTTTCCACTGTTTCCCCATTTATTTCCCATGAAGTGATGGGACCAAATGCCATGATCTTTGTTTTTTGAGTGTTAAGCTTTAAGCCAGCTTTTTCACTCTCCTCTTTCACTTTCATCAAGAGGCTTTTTAGTTCCTCTTTAGTTCCTCTAGTTCCTCTTTTAGTTCCATGAGGGTGGTGTCATCTGCATATCTGAGGTTATTGATATTTCTCCTGGCAATCTTGATTCCAGCTTGTGCTTCATCCAGCCCAGTGTTTTTCATGATGTACTCTGCATATAAATTAAATAAGCAGGGTGACAATACACAGCCTTGATGTACTCCTTTTCGTATTTGGAACCAGTCTGTTGTTGCATGACCAGTTCTCACTGTTGCTTCCTGACCTGCATACAGGTTTCTCAAGAGGCAGGTCAGGTGGTCTGGTATTCTCACCTCTTTCAGAATTTTCCATAGTTTATTGTGATTCACACAGTCAAAGGTTTTGGCATAGTCAGTAAAGCAGAAATATATGTTTTTCTGGAACGCTCTTGCTTTTTTAATGATCCAGTGGTTGTTGGCAATTTGATCTCTGGTTCCTCTGCCTTTTCTAAAACCAGCTTGAACATCTGGAAGTTCACGGTTCACGTATTGCTAAAGTCTGGCTTGGAGAATTTTGAGCATTACTTTACTAGTGTGTGAGAAGAGTGCAATTGTGCAGTAGTTTGAACATTCTTTGGCATTGCCTTTCTTTGGGATTGGAATGAAAACTGACCTTTTCCAGTCCTGTGGCCACTGCTGAGTTTTCCAAATTTGCTGGCATATTGAGTGCAGCACTTTCACAGCATCATCTTTTAGGATTTGAAATAGCTCAACTGGAATTCCATCACCTCCATTAGCTTTGTTTGTAGTGATGCTTCCTAAGGCCCACTTGGCTTCACATTCCAGGATGTCTGGTGAGTGATCACACCATCGTGATTATCTGGGTCATGAAGATCTTTTTTGTACACTTCTATGTATTCTTGCCGCCTCTTCTTCATATCCTCTGCTTCTGTTAGGTCCATACCATTTCTGTCTTTATCGAGCCCATCTTTGCATGAAATGTTCCTTTGGTATCTCTGATTTTCTTGAAGAGATCCCTAGTCTTTCCCTTTTGATTGTTTTCCTCTATTTCTTTGCACGGATCACTGAGGAAGATTTTCTTATCTCTGCTTTCTATTCTTTGGAACTCTGCATTCAAATGGGTATATCTTTGATAATGAGTGATGTTGAGCATCTTTTCATGTGTTTGTTAGCCATCTGTATGTCTTCTTTGGAGAAATGTCTATTTAGTTCTTTGGCCCATTTTTTGATTGGGTCATTTATTTTTCTGGAGTTGAGCTGTAGGAGTTGCTTGTATATTTTTGAGATTAGTTGTTTGTCCGTTGCTTCATTTGCTATTATTTTCTCCCATTCTGAAGGCTGTCTTTTCACCTTGCTGATAGTTTCCTTTGATGTGCAGAAGCTTTTAAGGTTAATTAGGTCCCATTTGTTTATTTTTGCTTTTATTTCCAATATTCTGGGAGGTGGGTCATAGAGGATCCTGCTGTGATGTATGTCAGAGAGTGTTTTGCCTATGTTCTCCTCTAGGAGTTTTATAGTTTCTGGTCTTATGTTTAGATCTTTAATCCATTTTGAGTTTATTTTTGTGTATGGTGTTAGAAAGTGTTCTAGTTTCATTCTTTTGCATCGGTTGACCAGTTTTCCCAGCACCACTTGTTAAAGAGATTGTCTTTAATCCATTGTTTATTCTTGCCTCCTTTGTCAAAGATAAGGTGTCCATATGTGCGTGGATTTATCTCTGGGCTTTCTATTTTGTTCCATTGATCTATATTTCTGTCTTTGTGCCAGTACCATACTGTCTTGATAACTGTGGCTTTGTAGTAGAGCCTGAAGTCAGGTAGGTTGATTCCTCCAGTTCCATTCTTCTTTCTCAAGATCGCTTTGGCTATTCGAGGTTTTTTGTATTTCCATACAAATTGTGAAATTATTTGTTCTAGCTCTGTGAAGAATACTGTTGGTAGCTGCAAATCAAGACCACTATGAGGTACCATTTCACACCAGTCAGAATGGCTGCGATCCAAAAGTCTACAAATAATAAATGTTGGAGAGGGTGTGGAGAAAAGGGAACCCTCTTACACTGTTGGTGGGAATGCAAACTAGTACAGCCACTATGGAGAACAGTGTGGAGATTCCTTAAAAAACTGGAAATAGAACTGCCTTATGATCCAGCAGTCCCACTGCTGGGCATACACACTGAGGAAACCAGAAGGGAAAGAGACACGTGTACCCCAATGTTCATCGCAGCACTGTTTATAATAGCCAGGACATGGAAGCAACCTAGATGCCCATCAGCAGATGAATGGATAAGAAAGCTGTGGTACATATACACAATGGAGTATTACTCAGCCATTAAAAAGAATTCATTTGAATCAGTTCTAATGAGGTGGATGAAACTGGAGCCTATTATACAGAGTGAAGTAAGCCAGAAGGAAAAACACCAATACAGTATACTAACACATATATATGGAATTTAGAAAGATGATAACAATAACCCTGTGTACGAGACAGCAGAAGAGACACTGATGTATGGAACAGTCTTATGGACTCTGTGGGAGAGGGAGAGGGTGGGAAGATTTGGGAGAATGGCACTGAAACATGTAAAATATCATGTATGAAATGAGATGCCAGTCCAGGTTCAATGCACGATACTGGATGCTTGGGGCTAGTGCACTGGGACGACCCAGAGGGATGGTATGGGGAGGGAGCAGGGAGGAGGGTTCAGGATGGGGAGCACATGTATATCTGTGATGGATTCATTTTGATATTTGGCAAAGCTAATACAATTATGTAAAGTTTAAAAATAAAATAAAAATTTTTAAAAAAAGGGTATATCTTTCCTTTTCTCCTTTGCTTTTCGCTTCTCTTCTTTTCTGGAAAAAATACCAATGTAAGAATGAATTGAGTCACAACTGATTTAAAACAGGTTGAAATCAGAAACTATAAGTTGATCCTCATCTCCCTAAACCAAAAACCCACAAATCTCTAATGATTCATTATCATTAAAGACTCATTATGCAATATCTTTTATTTGAAGGCCTTTTCTGAGCTTGAGGAATGGGGGACAGTGTTTCAGGATATTTGAGACAAAGGCCTATCAGCTTGTAGAGTTTATAGCCTAAATTAGGGGACAAGTCATCCATGTAAGATGTTACATAACTAAAGGGGGACATTGGTTATCAAAATTGTGGTAAAAACAATATGGCTTGTAGAATTTAAGAAAAGAAAATTATCCCTGAGAGTTGGTTTCATCTGGGAAGTCATTTTTGAAGGGATATAATTTGAAACAGTCCAGATATAGGAAGTAGAAAACAACTAAGATGTTTATTCCAAATAAGGTGACTTATGAGAGCAATATTATCTGCTTATCTGTAATTTTCATATGGAGGAAGGGTGTGTGGGCAAGAACAATGATAGTTAAGCAGGACAGGATCTTGGCAGCCAGAACTATCAATTTTGACTTTATGTTTGCATTGTGTATATCTTTCCATGTTTCTCTGTGATCTTGAAACTGAAATGGGTTCTGGAATATTTCACAAATTCATCTGAGAGTTGAAAAACTAAGACACAAAAAAGAAGAGAGATACAGGTATATCAGAAAGAGAATCAGTAACTAGAGTATTAAGAACATCATTTCAGTCTCTCATCTCTCCTTCTAATTTTTCATAATGCTCCCCCCACCAATACTCTCATCTATGGCAAAACAATGAGTGCTGACTGCTCCTGGGTTTTACATTTTAGCTCAGTCAGTCTTGAGAGAGACTGTCTCTTTTCTCAATAATGGCTTCAAAATACTTGAAAACTCTGATTATATAATTTTGAACAATACACGTATGGTACCCACTACTGGACTCATTGACTTGTCCAGATGGTGAGGATATATGCACTAACAATTAGTCTCTTCCTACTTATTAAGTCAAGTTGATTAATAATATTTATCTTCTAATTCTTATTGATTTTCTTTTTACTTGTTCTATCAGTTATTGAGACATGTACTTTGAAATCTCCCAACTATATTTGTAGGGCTTCCCTAGTGGCTCAGTGGTAAAGAATCCTCCTGCCAATGCGAGAGATGCAGGTTTGATCCCTGGGTGAGGAAGATCTCCTGGAGAAGGAAATGGCAATCCTCTCCGGCATTCTTGCCTGGAGAATCATGGACAGAGGAGCCTCCATGGGGTCACAAAGAGTTGAACTAACACTTTCACTTTCACTTTATTTAACCTTCAGTAGTTTCCTCACATCCATGTGTTGATCAATAAAATGCCAATGAATTTTCAAAGAGGAGCACTCTGCTGTTCTCAGAAGTTATCTGTATGCATCTCTTTCTCTCTGTCTACACTGAGTTGGGAACTCTTGCTCCCTTGTAATCTGAGGGCTCCTATCTTCATCTTCTCAACCCATGGAGACTACTAGTGTCTACCTGGGTTTTCTCTCCCTTCACCATGGCCTGGAAACTTACTCTAAACAGAAGGCTGGAAGAATCTTAGCTCACTTCATTTGTTACTCATCTCTTAGGGATCATTTTCCTTTATTGCTTGATAGTCAACATCCTGAGTACCATTGTTTGATATATTCCATTGAATTTATTAATGTTAGTTGTTTCAAGTGAGAGGATACATCTTGTCACCATTCCTCCATCTTGACCATACATTTTGAAGTGAGGTGAATTTTAATAATTGATAGTATCCAAGTTTTAGAAATTGTTAGAAGGCCATCAACAATGATGTGACAGTTTTTCAGAATAAATAAAATCCTAATGTAAAGAATTTTGGGAAAGTAAAATTTCCCAAGCTATATTTTGAAATGTACTGTAAAGAGTGTAGGAGACACAAAGTTACTTAATTAACATCTCTCCTCATGGAATATATAGCCATGATTATATATCTCCTTGGCTTACAAGCATACCAACACTTTCAGAGAGTAGTTGTTGGTTTGCAAGGGGAAGAATGATTTCCAAGCCCTGTTCTGTCACTTTATAAATGACTTTAAACAGGTTCTTCAGCATTTCTGAACTCCAGTTTCCTCACCTAGAAATATCGGAAGCACTAACGTATTAACTCTACCCTGCCTACAGAATGCTATAAAAAATTAGAAAATGAATGCAACAGAGTGGGGAAATATGCAGAAGTTTCAATCATAAGTTAAATCTAATAGAATAGCCATCGATCTTTTATCATCCTTAAATTTAAGTTCATGATGTAGCTCTTCTCCATCTTGTAAGTTTAATCATTTCATATCAATTTTCTCTTTATTACTTTAGCATTATGTTTTAAATATGCTACTGAGCTTTGTTCTAAGTTCAAAATAGCATTCAATCACTTTTCACCCATGTTCGTATGACCTCTTAATGCAATACTAACAACAAAAGTAATGCTATTTAGAATGAAAGAGGCATAGCTTCTGTAGGTGGGAAATTGGTGAACCAGTTGACTGCAGTTGTGAGTCCCACTTAACTGCATTGAGTAGTTATGTCATGCTGATAGATGGAGTTGATTGAATAATGGAAATGGCAGTTTACAAACTATATTAAGTATATAATGAGCATGTTATATAATGTATATAATGAGCATGTTATTCTCCACTAAAAAACTAGTTTTCAAAGATTTCATAAAACCTTTCAGGTCAATGATATGTTACCTTCTACATGTCCCATGTACAAGTATCAGTACCATGTTCCAGTACCATGCAGGTTACTTCTCTCATGAGAAAAGGAATAGATTTATGAAGTTACAGAAACAAATGGAACATACCCTTCCCTGTCATTTGATGGATAAGGACTGAAAAGTCTCATGAGATAAAATATTTCAGCTATACAGGGGCAGCAGCAAAACTAGAACACAGGACTCCTCATTCCCTGACCAGTCTTTTAGGATGACATGCCATTTCTCTAAAGACAGCAAGAGGAAAAACATGAAGATCAAATGCCTTACATAGTGGTTGATTGTGACTTAAAAAAAAGAAGAAAAAGAAAGGATTAAGCCAGCTCCACTGATGGCAGATGGATCAGCTGCTTGTTCAAGTATTCTTTGGCAGTCAGTTACGCCACACTTCAGCATACCCATCACCTGCCACCTTGTTCTACATTCCCCCTGAGACCAAGAGTCTTCTCATTCAAGATCACTTTGCTATGAAATTTCCCCTTCCTCTGAAGAAAAAGAGAAAGCACGTGAAATATGTGATATTTGAACAGCAAATGCTGTGTTCTTTTATGTCAGATGATAAAATTCTTTAACTGGATGCTTAAATATTTTGCCCCAATATTTTGCCGCCAAATATCGTGATTGGTTCCAACAGATGGGAACACGGCAGGAGTCCCAGAATTCATTGGCAAGGTGTGTGTGTGTGTGTGTGTGTGTGTGTGTGTGTGTGTGTGTATTAGTCGCTCAGTCATGTCCAACTCTTTGCGACCCCAGGTACTGTAGCCCACCAGGGTACAGACACATGCAAAGTGAAAACCAAGCTTTGCACCAAAATGGGGCTTTATATTACCTTTGCAGTTTATCTGCCAGTGGTTATCTGTGGTAGCATCATTATGTCCTCTTTCAGATTTATTTACTAATGAGAAAACATTTTCTGTCTCATAAAGACATCTTTCTTTGCACTGTGGAACTGTGATTTAAAAATTGTAAACATGAGTACTGCCTCAGAGAGTATACAGTCTGTCAGCTCAGTTCAGTCTCTCAGTCTTGTCCGACTCGAGTCTATAGGAAATATTAAATTCTAGCACCAGACTACATGAAAAATGGGCTGTGTTAAGTGTTATAAGAAACATAGAAATTTGATAGTATAAACATTTAGAGCAAAAGCAAGTGTCCTCGTGTCTTTGGACTGGGGATATTTGTCTAGAGATAGAAGGAAATGATGACAGTAAAGAATCCACCTGCAATGTGGGAGATATGGGTTTGATCCCTGGTCAGGAAGATTCCCTGGAGGAGAGCATGGCAACCCACTCCGTATTCTTGGCTAGAGAATCTCCATGTACAGAAGAGGCTGGCGGGCTACAGCCTATGGGGTCACAAAGAGTTGGACACAACTGAATGACTAAGCACAGCACAGAAGGAAATGATAATGAATGAAGACTTAAGTGATAGATTTATTGCAGAAATAAAGATAGAGTGAACATATTTAGTTCAGTGATTTTCAAAATGTGATCCACAAACCAGCAGCATCAGTACCTCCTAGAAAATTGTTAAGAGAAATGAAGTTTTAAACCTCACTCCAGACCATGTATTGTATGATTTTGTGTGTGTGTGTGTGTGCACACGCGTGCTCAGTCATGTCCAACTCTTTGCAACCCCTGGACTGTAACCCACCAGCCTCTTCTGTCCGTGAAATTTTCCAGACAAGAATACTGGAATGAGTTGCCATTTCCTACTCAAGGGATCAAACCCACTTCTCTTGTATCTCTTGCACTGGCAGGTGGATTCTTTACTGCTGTGCCACCTGGGTAGCCCCTCCACTCCTGATCTACTGAATCAGAAACTCTGAGATTTGCACTTATCAATGCATATTTTAACAGGTCCCCAAACATGATTCTGATGCATGCCCAAGTTTGAGAAGCACTGAGTTAGAGGAGGCACTATAGAAAAAGGGGACAAGATGATATAATACAATATATACAGAGAAGGAGTCCCAAAGGACTGCTTGAATAATAGGGAAAAGAGATTAGACAAACAAAAACTGATATATAGGTAAGAAAGTATGAAGGAGACTTGAATTACCGACTTGAGGAGTTTTAACATTATGCTGTGGGGGATGCACATATAAAGATGTTTTCCCTTGGTTTTAGTTTTCTTTGTAAAGGCGTGAGACACTATCATTAGTACATATGAGAAAAGTAAATATAATGATATTTTATACATAAAGAAAATAAAATAGTATTGGGAAGAGTTGCTCCACACAAGAAGTATATGAGCTTGAATTAGGAGATTGAAAGCAAGAGCAAAAAACACCAAATAGATTTAAGTGGTGTTTTATTCACTTAAATTAAATGATGCAAATGGTGTTTCATGAGTCCAGAATCAAATTATGTGACCACTGATTGGAGACAAATAGTGAAGAGGAAGAAAGATGACCTGTTTCTGACATGGAGATGGTACAAAGAATAGAGACATGGATGTTTGGAAGAGACACTGTTTTTGAGCAGGAATATGATATTCCTTTGAACATATATACTTCAGGTGTTTATGATACATTCAAGTAGACATAGCCAGTGCATATCTGGGAATTCAGTTTTGTCTGTTAATATTGGAGCATTAAGCTGTGTACTCATTCTTTCCTTGACACCACCAACCCCGCTCCAGCTACTCATATATTAATTTAAGAATCCTTAGGGTTCAGTAAATTATTTTTCCTTACCCAGAGCTATTGTCCAATGCTGGTATAGACAATGGTTCTAGTATAGGTAATATCATTTCCCAAAGATCGCCCTTTAGCTTTTATAAACTATTTTTCAGTGATCCCATGAATGTGGTTGGCATCTTTTTATTTGGCTAAGTGTGCACCTGCAGAAACTGGACAGCTGATCTGGCTTCCTGTTGGCTTTAAGTGCCAAGAATTCACTAGCCAAGGGTGTTGTAGCTTAGACTGCTCAAGAGACCACGGCTTAGTGGATTTACTACTTCTAACCCTACCAATGATGAGCTGCTTTCTCATCTCCAAACAGTCTTTTGAACTTCAGTGACAACTATTATGCAAAAAGTTATTTAACTGTTACAATAGCATTCTTTTATTCCAATAGGTCAGTTAAATAATGTCAGTTGTTCCACAGAGGCTAAGGGAAATGTTATACAGTAAATGTTGCTTTTGAACTTTAATACTTAAAACCCTCAGTGAATTTATGGTTTCCAAGGCAATTATTCTCTGATTTGAGTTAGCTTCTTCTCTAGACTCTTTTCCTTTTTATTATAAAATCTAAAACAAATATAGAAAAAACTACCCCAAAATATGCACAGCCCAGTACATTTTCACAGGACAAATACCCTTGCTGTCATCACCCAGGTCAAGAAATAAAATTTTGTCAGACACTCTGGAAGCCCCTTTCAGTTGCCCCATCTCAAACACAGGTGTCCTTCTCACTTCATAGGTAATCAGTCATTTGATGTTTATGATAATCACTTTGCTTCCTTTACAGTTTTTCAGCACAAGTTAGCATCCCCAAACACTACAGTTTATGTCTGTCTTTTTCCCCCTCTAATATACACTTTAAATATTTATAGAAAACCAACAGCAAATCTTTCTGTCTCCCTGTATCTCTCTGTCTCTTGCTTTCTCTCTCTCTGCCTCTGTCTCTCTGTATTTACATTTATGTGTGTGTATATATATATATATATGTGTGTGTGTGTGTGTGTGTGTGTGTGTGTATGATATTTGCATCATTTAAATGAGGAGAGTGAGTTTCAGAGAAGACAAATACCTTTCCAAAATTTCTAATGATCCCAACTGGCATGCAGAAATTTGAACACAGGTGTCTTTTAGTTGTACAAATTGTTTCTCTAATTAGAACTTCCTTTTTTCCTCTACATCACCAAAAAGAGTTATATGACAAGGTCAAAATGTTTCAAATAATACATTAAAATGACATAAACTTTATTTTGCTATTTATTATATGTGTTTTTGTCATTAATAATAAAAGGGTCTTGGAGAATACCTCAAGAAACATATAATGTAATGCATCTCAGTTGTGACTCTTTCCAGGCATCTGTCCTATCTCAAAATCTGCTCACCACACCATTTTGCCTTTGCATATTCATGACCCAGCTTCCTGTTTCTGTCTTCCCTGTTCATCTATGATTTTCTTCTCCTCGAATGTTTCCTTTGAACTCCTTGGTACTATTTCTTTTGTCATTTCACCATCTCTGGCTCCTTCACATCAACTCTTTCTCCATCCATGCGTTAAATGGTCCATCCTTAGTTTCCCTTCCATCTTCTGGCACTTGCCAGCATTTTTGGCTTATGGCTTCGTTGCTTCAATTCTCTGCCTGCATCTTCACGTCATCTTTTCTTGTATGTGTGTGTGTGTGTGTGTGTGTGTGTGTAAAACATCCTTCTGTCTCCCTCTCATGACCATACGTGCTTCCCAGGTGACTCAACAGTAAAGAATCTGCCTGTAATGCAGGCAATGTGGGTTCAGTCCCTGGGTCATGAAGATCCCCTGGAGAAGGAAATGTCAACACACTCTAGTTTTCTTGCCTGAGAAATCCCATGGACAGAGGAGCCTCATGGGCTACAGTCCACAGGGTCACAAAAGAGTGGGACATGATTTAGTGACTAAACAACAGCAACAACAACACGTGAGGATATGTGTGACTGTATTTAGAACCCATTCAGATAGTCTAGGAGGATCTAACCATGTCAAGATCTTTTACATAATCACATCTGTAAATACTCTTTTTTATCTATACAAGTTAATAGTAGGTTTTATGGATTCAGTTCAGTTCAGTTCAGTCGCTCAGTCATGTCCAACTCTTTGTGACCCCATGAATCGCAGCACGCCAGGCCTCCCTGTCCAACTCCCAGAGTTTACTCAGACTCACGTCCATCAAGTCAGTGATGCCATCCAGCTATCTCATCCTCTGTCGTCCCCTTCTCCTCCTGCCCCCAGTCACTCCCAGCATCAGAGTCTTTTCCAATGAGTCAACTCTTCGCATGAGGTGGCCAAAGTACTGGAGTTTCAGCTTTAGCATCATTCCTTCCAAAGAACACCCAGGACTGGTTGGATCTCCTTGCAGTCCAAGGGACTCTCAAGAGTCTTCTCCAACACCACAGTTCAAAAGCATCAATTCTTCGGTGCTCATCTTTCTTCACAGTCCAACTCTCACATCCATACATGACCACTGGAAAAACCATAGCCTTGACTAGACGGGCCTTTATTGGCAAAGTAATGTCTCTGCTTTTGAATATGCTATCTAGGTTGGTCATAACTTTCCTTCCAAGGAGTAAGCATCTTTTAATTTCTTGGCTGCAGTCACCATCTGCAGTGATTTATGGATTAGAACATGTATATTTTTGTCTGGTCTGGGGGAATTTTTTAGCCTACCAAATCATACTATAGGAAATAATAAATGTTGCCTATTATTATTACTGTTGTGAGTATCATGACACTTGTTATTGTCATCAAAATATCTTTACAACCAATGTTTTCTTCCTTGTACCATTTCTTATTTTCGAATAAAATTATGTTTTGCCTATAACACTCCAAACTTGTCTCGCACCTCTAGAAGCAAACTTCTTTCATATATTCTCACCAAGGCTAGTAATCTTTTAAAACATGTTTGATTAGATATTCTTTGTCATCTTAAAAGGGTGCAATGCACAGCACAAAGCCTTCTACTCCAGAATTATCTTCTGTTACTTCAGCTTTTCTAGCCTATTACTCATCAGTGCACCATTCTTCGATATTTTTCAACTGTAGTACCTGTTGCCCTTCTTATCTGATTCCTTTCCTACTCCAAATTTCACCTGTCTGACATCCCCCTCAAGATCCAGTTTAGGTGTCTTCTCATTTAGGTAGGTTCTCATAAAGTATCATTCTCAGCTGGTTTCTATGCTTCTATGCTTTCTCTGGAATTAACCACTTTTGGCTTCATGTCCAAGTCCCATCTCTTGTTAACTGAGCTCACAGACAAGTGATTGAAATTCTCTAATGCTCTATACCTCATCTGAAAAATGCAGTTAATTATAGTCATACCTCACAAGATGCTTTAAGGATAAAAGGAGATAGTGTATGTAAAGCATTTGGCAGAATATTTGACGTAATAATATAATACATGATCCTATCTATCTATTATCTATCCTATCCCATCATCTATTATAAAATTCCTCAACTCTTTTAGTTTTATAAAAACAGAAACTCTTCCTTTCATTTCTACAGACCTGTGGGCTGCTTATTTAGTATCTGGTGCATAGTAGGAATTCATTCAGTATTTGTTAAATGAATAACTAGCTTTGTTCATAGTGATGCTTCCTAAGGTCCACTTGACTTCACATGCCAGGATGTCTGGCTCTAGGTGAGTGATCACACCATCATGATTATCTGGGTCATGAATGTCATTTTTGTACAGTTCTTCTGTGTATTCTTGCCGCCTCTTCTTAATATCTTCTGCTTCTGTCAGGTCCATACCATTTCTGTCCTTTACTGAGCCCATCTTTGCATGAAATGTTCCCTTGGTATCTCTAATTTTCTTGAAGAGATCTCTAGTCTTTCCAATTCTGTTGTTTTCCTCTATTTCTTTGCATTGATCACTGAGGAAGGCTTTATTATCTCTGCTTGCTATTCTTTAGAACTCTGTATTCAAATGGGTATATTTTTCCTTTTCTCCTTTGCTTTTCACTTCTCTTCTTTTCACAGCTATTTGTAAGGCCTCCTCAGACAGCTGTTTTGCTTTTATACATTTCTTTTTCTTGGGGATGATTTGATCCCTGTCTCCTGTACAATGTCACAAATCTCAGTCCATAGTTCATCAGGTACTCTCTATCATATCTAGTCCCCTAAATCTATTTCTCGCTTCCACTGTATAATCATAAGGGATTTGATTTAGGTCATACCTGAATGGTTTAGTGGTTTTCCCCACTTTCTTCAATTTAAGACTGAATTTGGCAATAAGGAGTTCATAATCTGAGCCACAGTCAGCTCCCAGTCTTGTTTATGCTGACTGTATAGAGTTTCTCCATCTTTGGCTGCAAAGAATATAATAAATCTGATTTTGGTGTTGGCCATCTGGTGATGTCCATGTGTAGAGTCTCCTCTGTGTTGTTGGAAGAGGGTGTTTGCTATGACCAGTGCGTTCTCTTGGCAAAACTCTATTAGCCTTTACCCTGCTTCATTCTGTACCCCAGGGCCAAATTTGCCTGTCACTCCAGGTGTTTCTTGATGCAATATCTGTTTTTTTCCAGGAGCAGGTAAGAATATAGCTCATTCCAAGTTTTCTTTTGTAAATGTTTAGTTAGCATATTTATCGAATATAAATAGTTTTAAAATTCTGGCCCTCATTTATAAGCCTGTTTAATACTTGCCTTTCTTATAAATTCTGATTTATCTATTACTGATGGATATACTGGTAGATATACAATTTATTGCACAATTTAGGTTCTTAAACAGCCATTTTATTTTGCTCAAAATTGTGCCTTAGTAATTCATGAAAGGTTCAATCAGGTTTTCTGATCTATGTCGCATCAACTGGAGCTGAAAGATCCACTGTGGTTCCTTCACTTACGTAACTGATGCCTCCATGCTCTTTGATCCATTTCTCTCTCAATCTTTCTCTTTTTTCCTCTTTCTCCTCTTCTCTCTCTCTCCCTCTTTCTTCTTCTTCCATGGCTGTCTTATCTTCTCAAGTCTCCTGACATTGGTTGAGTTTCTCACAGTGTATTTTGACTTAAGGTATTCATACCCCCTCCTGGCACCTGGTTTCCAAAGCCTGGAAATTGAAGCTTCTGGGCCAGTTAAGGGCTATTCCCACAAATGTCACAGCATTACTTTCACTGAAGTTTATTTGTCACAGGGCACCCTCTGATTAAAGGAGATGGAGAAATATAGTTTACTTTACCTCCTGATGCAGTAATAGCACATTTACATAGCCATAGCACATATGGCACAAGAGACTTTTGTTGAACTCATTCTTGGAAATGACAATTGGGCAATGTGTTTTTTATAACTTTGTTACTCCAAGGGGGATGCATAGATCAGCACGACATTGGCATGACCTGGGAATACAGAATATTGGGTCTCATCTCACTCCTACTAAGTGAGATTCTGCATTGTAACAATATTCACTGGTGATTCACATACGCATCAACATTTGAGAAGCACTTTTCTAGGTGCTTAAACCTAGTTCTGCAGTGTTACAGAGATCATGCATAAATTTTAAATTCATTTCAAAGCTTCCCTGTCAGAAATAGTGATGCTCATTTTACTGATTAGGAAGCTAAGGCATCAAAAAAGTAAAGAAGGAAATGAAAGTATCAGTAGAAAAGCAACCTGTTGCTAAGTCACTGTTTTTCTACCACAAGCCGACTTGTGAGACTGGTCATTTTTCTTCCCATGACAAGATGTCTGCTTTCAGATTTTATAAAAGAAGAACCATTGTATAATACGGTCCAATTTTACATCTCAAGGTCTGATGTGTAGGGAGTCAGGGAGCTGAAGAGGGGCCGTGTGGGCATAATCAAGGTCCTAGAGAGCTGGTGCCACTGGCACTGTCCTCTTTTTCCCCTCAAGAATTTAGCAGGTCTCATACAAATGGCAATGTTGATTAAGAACTCAATTTTCAAATTCCATCTCTACTTCCATTTACATTAGTGGAATAAGTACTTCTTTCTATTTGAATATGAACTTTTTGATTGCTGCAGCAAACCACAATGGTGCTTTTTTTTTAAAGAAATCAGTAAGTGCCTTGAGGAGGGATTAATTGTTAATTATAAATGTTTTATGTTTTAAATAAAAGGAGGAAAAGTACTTGTGCTTTGTTCCTTGCCTTTTCAAGTATATGATTATAGCCAGAATTCCCCAGCTCCTCAGGTATCTCTCTTAATAAAATTATATGATTTAACAGTTGAGCCTTCCTCCCAAGACTACTTAAACACACTTAGGGTTGACCATTTCCCCCTGGGAAGCAGCCAGAGCAATGTCTTTGTTCTACTCAACCCGTTCCTGTTTTTTAAAAAAAGGAGCAAGTATGCAATTATATTCCTTCCCAGAATGCAGAGCTGGGTACCCCAGTTATATTTTCATGAGAAAGATTTATATATGACTAAGATGTGATTTAGATATGACAGAGACTCCAATTAACACCTAGTTCATCAAACCCATTTTTATAACTTTTTAATTTAAAAGACTTTCATGCCTAACCAATCTTATGTTTAAGACCCAAACATTTTCCTGGAGATCTTCCTCAAGCTTTAAAGATAAAGAAACTAGTTTTAGTGGACAGTAAAGGGACTTAGCCGTACATATACATATATCCAACATTGTTAATTGGCTTTGGAAGTGTTAGTTGCTCAGTCGTGTCTGACTCTGTAGCCCACCAGGCTCCTTTGTCCATGGAATTCTCCAGGCAAGAATACTAGAATGGGTTGCCATTCCCTTCTCCAGGGGCTCTTCCTGACCCAGAGATCAAGCCCAGATCTCCTGCATTGCAGGTAGATTCTTTATCTGTCTGAGCCATCAGGGATATTCTAACACAAGATAAAAAGTTTAATAAAACAATAAATTTAAAAAATTAACCATGTCCAAGAAAGAAAAGATAAACTAGGAACGATAAATATTTTTAATTGTACAGTTTGTGGTTTGCACTGAAATGTTTGTGGCAAGAAGCTTTAGCTGGCTTGAAATGTACCTGCATGACCCACATACACACGACGGTTGATACATACACGTTTCCACTTCCCCCACCAAGCTGTGAAGGGTCTCTAGTGAAAAGTGTGTCTTGTTTATCCTTGCATCCCAAACACTTTGCACAGCACCAGGCACATGGCAAGCTTTTGATAAATGTTGAATAAATGGATAAATAAATGAATATATTTACACTGTGACCTGCGTGGCTGCTGACCTAACTGTAAGACACTGCAGCCTTTTCAGTTCTCCCTGACGGTAGTAGACAAGGAAGGCCACTGAAGAGGAAGGTTAAAGCATGACAGGCAGGCAGCTGGCGGCTTGATTCTTGTCTGAGGGGGCTTGCAAGCCGAATTTCCCTCCCAGCTCTGTTTGGTCTCATTACATGCAGGATCAGGTCTCTGCCGTTCCAGACTTCTGCACACAGCCTCAGCTCAAGCCCTCCAGAGGGCTGTCAGCTTTCTCATCTCTGCCAGATGAGTTGACAGTGCGGTACATGAAACACTGGACTCACCATCTTTCAGGTTTTTGTTTTTTTTTTTTAACGGAAGAATATATACATATATATTTTGTAAAAGGGTATTCTGGGTTTTTGTTGTGGTTTTGTTGTTATTCTCACAAGGAATCAAATTGCCCAGAGGCAGGTATTTTCCCAGGGTAATAATAAAAACACCACTGTGCTATTCTTATTATTTGATATTTGGGGAGGGCAGGTAAAATATGAATCCCACTTTAATTTTTTTCCTATTTATATTTGTTTCTTCTTAAACCTCAAACACTGCTGCTGTTCTTTGTCACTCATATTTGCTCAAAGTCCGAAGATTAATAATCTCATTGGAGATGATGTGTGTAGATTTGGGAGCATGGCTCCCATCCCTTTGTGTCACAAGAAGTATACTTTTTCTGGAAATCAAACACGTCTGTGTCTGTAACTTCCAGGTTTTCTACACGTACAGTGCTGTTCTCTGTCAGACCGCCCCCATCCTTTGAACAGGTTCTTGTCTGTCTCACACACCACAGCCGAAAACCTCCACGTGGGCTCGCAGACTCAGCCACCTCACTATGCTGTCTCCCCTTCGTGAAGGCAAGCATTTCATCTAATCGTCTCTGAGCAGAACCTATTCCCTGGCTGTGCTTTCGTTCCTTCTCCTTCCCTCTCTCCACAGGAGCCTTATGGTTTGTGTGGGTTCACAGAGGTGTGTTAGCAACCCTCGCCCATGTACAGCTTTTCATGACTGGACATTGGCTCTTTCTGTCTCTTTCTCCTTTCTCTTTATTATCCGAAAAATGGTTTACACAAAGACAGGATGACATTGCTGTAGGCATGCAAAAGTCTGCTTGCATATGAATCCACATCTTTTCCTGGCTATGATCCGACCACTTGACACTGTGTGCTTTACCCCTTTCTCTTCTTCTGGGTTTTTGTCAGCAGCTGCTTAAAATTTGAGTGTAGAAGTGGCCTTACATCATTCCTTCAGGTTTCCCCTGGAGGAAGTAATTCATGGCTTTTCCATACAAGCTAAGAGACAGATGAGTGCAGTGTTCATAGGTATTTGGTGAATCACTATACCTCCTGACTGGTGGCAGAGGGTTAAGTACTTGTTTTTATCTGGAGAGCATCTTTTAGTATCCTGAAGGTGAAAGAGGGGTAGGCTTACAGCTTCTCTCCCCCAGTATGGCCTCACCTTTCCTCTGCTGTTTTTAGTCATATGAGCTACAAGGATATTCAGGGTGATAATGAGGGTCCTTTCACAACTCCAGGTACTCAATATTAAATATGAAATTCATTCTGGCTAGAATATATTCTTTTTTGGTTTATATTTTCCAGAGAAGATGTTTCCATCAGGTCCCCCAAGGATAAGTTTCACTGCATGGACAGGTAGAAGAATTGTGAGCATGTAGACAAGTGGGCATGGCTTAATATAGAAAACAAATTAGATTGACTCTTACTAAAAACACATCTAATAGGAAGCCTGTGCATTTGTATGTTATTTTGTACTTCTGCAAATCGTGTTTGCGAATATCACCTAACTTAAGCCTCATAACAAACCTACTGAGGTAGATTGAGTAGATATCAACACTTTCATTTTTTAGATGAGGAAACTGGCAAGTGGAAGTGGAACAAGACGTAATGAGAACAAAAAACAATTCCAAATCCAGTGTTCATTCTGCTACAGAAAATTTTAGTCTTCTCAGAATTGTTTTCACTTGCTTTGCAAGAGGTATGCTGCTATGCAATTACACTAGGTCCATCTAATGAATTTTTTAAGTAGGCACATAGGATATATTTGGGAGTTCTGTTACTCTAAAGGAAGGACTTTTAGGATGGTTACTAACACGGACATTGGAATCCAGTCTGTTGCATATTTCTAGAACCCAGCCATATATATTATATCATCCATTATGGGAAAAAAAGCCACTATTTTTTAATTCAAGAAAGACGTCCTGAGGTACCTTATAATATTGTACTTTTACACATTTAATAAAGGAAAATTATCTGTATTTATTTAAATGCTGATGAGAGACGGTGAGAAAGAGGGGGAAAGTGACATATTGCCATTTATACTGTGGAAATTTTACTTCAATACAACACTGTACTTACTTTTGAGCATTATCATTTAGAGGTCCTCATAGATTCCTGAGAATTGCTCTACTTTTGTTCAATGACTTTGTATAGAATGAGTTTTTAGGGGAGAAAAATAAGTTTTTTTCCCCTCTGAGGGTCCCTAGCTAAGACCCCAGTAATAAAAGACAAATTAAAAACAACAACAAAAAAAACAAAACAGAGGTATATCCACATGTATACATCATATGTACATAGGAGATACCCAGCAAAAAATGAATAATTGCCCCGTGAGGCTTAGCATTCAAGATTAAATACGATCTTGATAGGGTAAGGGGAGGGTCTGTAGGCCTCCTTTGTTGTTGTTAGTTGCTCAGTCACATCTGACTCTTTATGATCCCATGGACTGTAGCCCACCAGGCTCCTCTATCTATGTATGGGATTTCCCAGGCAAGAATACTGGAGTGGTTTGCCATTTCCTTTTCCAGGGGATCTTCCTGACCTAAGGATCAAACCTGCGTCTCTTGCATTGTAGATGGATTCTTTACCACTGAGCCACCAGGAAAGCCCTATAGGCCTTGTAGGGGAGAGGAAATAATTTTTAGGAAAGATGGGTGGGCCCTATGGGAGAGGAAATGGGAATTATGATGGTTTGTGACAAAGTCTGTGTGTGGCGTTGATATCTAGTCTCCTCTCCTGTGACAACAGTTACTCTTCCCCAGTTGATGCAGCTCCTGAGGAGGGGCCTGATAATGATGAGTTTATTTGGGGAGAGTTATCTTTAGGTAGATAAGAGGAGTTCAGAGAAAGTGTTTTGCTGCATTTGCTATTTTCCAAGTGCTTTACAGCTCAAAATAGCCTAATGCCTAAGTGGCATATTTAGGGGTGTCTCATTCTGCTACCCTTCAGTTACCTCAAAAACCTTTAAACCCTAGTATTTCCCCTCACTTTTTTCTTCTACTTACAGAATTCACTGAGCTTCCATGAAAAATTTAAAAGCACTGGATAGTGACAGGTGTGTCTTTTTTCCCCCTGAACCATGGAACATTTTAGAAATAGTGCATTCAGTTTTCTTATATTTTGAAATTTTGTTGGAGCTCAGATCTGTCACATATAAGCCAGTACCAAAGAAACTATTCTGGCAGGCTGTCCTAGATTCAACAAAAATTTACTCCTCTGAGTCTTGAATTCCTTGACAATAACAAGGATGTTAACCACAAATTTGGAAAAGGAAACTTATTCATATTTCACTCCATCATCAAATATGTTCCTTGGCTTAAAAAAAAAATACCAGAAAATGAAAACATGGTACTTCCTTGTAGTAGGAAGACACCTTGTACCTCACATGGAAAGGCTTCTGAACCTTAGTGCTCAGAAAGTGAAAGCTATTGTGCTAAACAACAATGCCAACTCTGAGGATACAGATTTTAAGTAAAAGGTTAGCAATATCTCTTTTAAAAATGTCAGAGCTCTTTTGAGTCAAGAACATTTCTCACAGAATGACAATAAAAATGCCCTGTGACTTCCTGTACTTTCATTGAGACTTCACTACCTTGCTTCCACCCTTTTGCCAATTGCTAGACAAAGTGCTTCTAAATAGGACCCTACTAACACAAAGCAAAAGGGTCTGACCTTTGATTATCTGAACTTAGCTTTAGAACCAATTAAGACCCCAGTTGACATTCCATCAATGTGACATTCACCAAGGTGCAGATCCCCACTGGTAAATCTGGAAGTTGCTGGGGGATTTGCTCCCTTTGAGAAGCGCTAATCATTAACAATAGGCTCCTGCCAAGAGGTAATCACTCTTAAGTTACAGAAGAAAAATTCAAAATTGTTCTGTAGTTGGTTGGCTACTCTCAGTTGGCAAGTCTTAGAAAAATCAGGAAGTCTCTATGTACTCTACTTTATTGCTGTTTGTTCAACAAGGATTCCAATTTATTGTGAACTACATAAATTACTCCATTTAGGGCTCTTTTCTCATAGGAATAAATAATAGCTTATGTACTAGCTGTCATTTAGTCTTCAGAAGTGAAAGGGGTGAATGTCTGATTTGATTTTCAGGATTTTTCAAAGACTTTTCCATTCCTCTTCCCCAATTGCTTCATATAGTGTTAGAATTCCTGCCATGGAAATCAATTTGGGGGCCATGATGTCATTTTCAAAAGCCTCAGGGTTTCAATATTGTAATTCATCCCCAAACTTAATAGCTTAAAACAGCAGGTCATTTTTCTTGATTGGACTCAGCCAGAAAGTGCCTCCACTTCACATGGTGTGTCTGAGGCCCCTCATGCATTCAACTGGAACTCAGCTGGGCCCAGAATATCCAAGAGAGCCTCTCACCTGCCAGTGTGTATTGTCCATATAAGTTTCTCCTATATGGTTTCTCCTGATTGGAGAGTCTAGCTCCACCTTCTCTGTAGCTGATATCTGGCTTTCAAGAGTATAAGCTCCAGGGTCCAAGTGCTTATCATGCCTGTGCTTGCACCATGCTCACTCATATCCCATTGGCTAAAGCATGTCTCCTGGCCAAGCTGAGTCAAGGTGGGACTACATGCTACAGTGAGTCCATGAAGAGCCCCCTACTGTAACATTCAGTCACATCAGGTTAAGATGTTAAATGTGAAAGGCAAGTATAAACCCCTTTATACTTATAGAATACTTTATTGTATAAAAATGCTTTTCTCATGTTAATTCTTATGATTCTGCAGGGTGGGAGGATCATTTGCTATTTGTTGTCTTTTTACAGACGAAGAGAACATGCCCCAGTGAGGTAATATATGAGATAATATACTAAATAAATGGAATCCTTAAATGATTTGACCAAAACAACACAGATATGAAAGCCAGAGCTGACTCAAATATAGCTTTTTTTGACTTTAAGGATGGTTTTGGTGCTGCTGTTCTGCATTAACTACAATATGTTTAGCCACCAGCACAAATTGGCAAAATATTAGCCTACCACACATATCAGGTCCTCCAAAATGCATATTGTCATTTGTATACTGTCTTTTGAGCTTTTATTAGTTACTGTTGAGATCGTAGAAATTTAAGAACTCTAGTTATACCTGTAAAGATCTTTTTCTGACAAAAGAGCTTATGTGGATATTCCCCAGTTGTTTATAAGGTCACAGCAGTGTATGACTCCATGCAGTGTTTCATCATTAATTCATATGCTCAATAAATATTTGGTGAGTGCCTGTTATATATGTTCCTGGCACTGGCTTGGGTGCTGGGGTTATAGATGTGAACAAAACAAACCAAAATTTTCCTGCTTTTGTGGAGTTTATCTTTTGTTAGAGAAATCAAAAATTAATAAAAATAAGTGCTCAGGAGCAAAGAAAGGTGGAAGGAGCATAGAGGAGGGGGTACAATTTTAAATTGGGTGGGCAGGATAGCTCTCACTGAGAAAGTGACATATGATAAGACTTAAAATAAAAAAGATAGACATGCAGATATTTGGGGAAAGAGCCCATAAGCAGAAAGAAGAACAAATGCAAAATGCATGGGGGCATGTTTGGGGAACATCAAAGAGGCCGGTGTGGCTGGAACAAAGAGAGTGATGGGGGATGATGGAGAATTAAGTCAGAGAGGCACTGAGGACTAGATCAGATAGGGTCCTGGGTGTCATTGGAGGACTTTTCACTTTTGCTTTGAATGAAAGGGGAAACCACCTTTGATGGAAGGGCCCTCTAACCTATTCAACTTCCAGAAAAGGCTGACAGAGGAGGTGGAAGGGTACTTGCTAAAATGCTGATTCTAACCCAGATCTGGAGAGTGAGAATCATTGGGAGTGGTGTCATATAATCTGCATTTTCAATTGCTCCCAGCTGCATCCTAGGTCCACTAAACTTTGTGAAGTACTGCCTGACCCATTAGCACAATTCAGATTTCAAAGAGCTCAGATAATCAGCTCAATTTAACCATCTGGGTAATGCTAAATGAGGCCCACTTCCAGTTGGGTTAATGAAGCTATGAAGAGACTGTGCTTCTGCAAACTAAAGCTGATCTACCATCTTAGAAGCTCTCCATAAGACCCCAGGAAAAAATATTTGCCAAGTCTCTGAGGTGTATGTGTGGAATCCACACAGCAGCTTTAAATTAGCATTCTTAATCGAATGAATAACTTAGCAATTTGTACATGAATAACCTCTGCTGGAATATCAACCAGGAATCCTTAGCTCGGAAAAAAAACAACAACCCTATATTCTGCTTTTTAAGATGAAGGAGAATTATCAATGACACAGGAAAGCACTGGGTTTCCTAGTTCCTTTTGCAGATTTGGAATCATCTTCAAGCAAGGGTATCACAGCATGTAACTAAAGAGCAGATTCCATCTGAGCCCTTGACCCCAGAAGCTCTTTATCCTAAGATAATTTTAGAATGGGTAAACTACTCCTAAAACAAGCCTGTTGTTGTTGTTCAGTTGCTAAGTCATGTCCAACTCTTTGTGACCCCATGAACTGCTGCGCACCAGGCTTCCCTGTCCTTCTCTATCTCCCAGAGTTTGGTCAAACTCATTTCCATTGAGTTGACAATGCCATCCAATCATCTCATTCTCTGTCGCCCCCTTCTCCTGCCCTCCATCTTTCCCAGTATCAGGGTCTTTTTCAATGAGTTGGCTGTTTGCATTAAGTGGCCAAAGTAATGGAGCTTCAACTTCAGTCACAGACCCTCCAGTGAATATTCAGGATTGATTTCCCTTAGGATTGACTGGTTTGATCTCCTTGTTGTCCAAGGGACTCTCAAGAGTCTTCTCCAGCACCACAATTTAAAAGCATCAGTTCTTCAAATACTTCTATGATAGTAGTTTATCCCCAAGGAGCAACAAATTGTTTTATGACAAACTTAATTTTGGTGTGATTGTAGATGCATTATCTTCTTCTTCTTAAAAATAAAAAGGAATCTAAAAAATACAGTTTGGGATTGGATTGAAGAGAAACAAAAATCATATTTGGTTTTTAAATTGTAATTTGGGGTCAAAAATCAAAAATACATATAGACTAAAATGAATGTAAATTTGATAAAATACTTTTCCCTCAAATTAATAGCTTGTTACAAAATATTGTCTCTTAGAAGAGGATACTAAGGCAATTGCATACTTTGAGAATGCCAGGTTTGTTTTTTGTTTTGTTTTGTTTTTTTCAAGAAACCTGAGAATCCACTACAAAGTAAAAGCTAGAACAAGTTAGATTAAACAATATGCTATCTCTTTGGGGTCTTGATTCACCAATCATTTCCTTTGAAAAATCCTTTTCTTCTTCCAATTTCTGGACTACATGAAACATGCTTTCTGTGACCTACTATTTGCTGGGCTTTCCTACTGATTCTCATAGATAACCCCACTCTCTTATTGAAACATACCTTCAGTTGCTTTATATCCTCATAGTTTATTGTATTTTGTCTAATGGTTGTCTCAGAGTACCTTAAAAACAAGTTACCATTCCCCTTTTTCTCATCTTCAAAATTCTCCATTTAATTAATCTTTCATTTAATAAATTATCCTTCTAAATAACCTCTGCTTAGTTGATTTCTTTATTGTTTAGCCTATCTTCCCACAATTTTGTACTGCATGTCTTTTTTTTATTTGAGGATTTAATGTCCATGGTTATTTTTTTTCTTGCCTCCTTTTGCCATTTCCATTCTTAACACATTTTCCTAAATCACATATGTATTTGATCTGTACCTGTGTCTTTATTCTCAATTCAAAGTAGTTAACAAAAAAATCCCAACCAGCCAGATACTGAAAAGATGAACTACTATGGAAAAGGAAAACAAAAGGAAAAAGAAATTACCTTAATGAGTTCCTCTGACATTGCTCTCTGCATTCACCTCACAAACACCCAGTAAAAGAAGCATTTCCTTACGTTTCTGACTTAAAAAAAAAAAAAAAAAAGTGACTTATTTGTTTTGTCTTAAAGTAACCTTTAAAACTACAATAATGAAATTTTAATCTCTTAAAAATATATAGATTGGTTGACTTAATCTCAAGCAGGGATGTCCTACAACCTCTAGAAGTATTAGTACAAGGAGACAAATGAGTACTAGTTCTCTAACATAAACCATGTTATTGGATTAGAGCTTTCTTGTGCCCTTTTTTTTTTTTTTTTAACTTTCTAAGATGGAGTAGAGTAGGAGTTAAGGAAAAGATAAACAATACACCTGACCAAGGACTTCGGTAGAGATGTCAATAACATAAATTAAGATTCAACGTTTCCTTTTGATTATTTTAAAGAAAGTTTTACAGTCTCCAAATTGGGATTAAAATATGTTCTAGGTATAATATTTTATTTTATACTAAAAATTTGTAAGAATTCAAGTAACACGGTAATGAAAAAAGTGCAAGAAAATTGTAAAAAAAAAAAAAAGACAGAATTACTCCCTTGAATGTATAATTGTATCAGTTATATAGAAAGCCTGGCCCTCACAGTATTTTTCAACATGGAAACTTGAAATATAAGAAGTTATTTACAACACATAATACAAGCGAATGACTAGAACTTGTTTTATCAGATATTTGCCAAGACAAAGATTCTATTGACAAAATATGCATATTTGGAAACTGTATTACCTGGTTTTTAAAATAGCAATTATGCTTAAACTTTGCATGGTCTATACCCAGTTGTTTTATAGTGATTATATTATGGAGATGTTCAATAATATGAATTAATAATGAATTAATTATTAATTTGCTATTAATAATGATATTAACTTTGATTTAATAATGATATTAACCAATTCTAAGAAATTAATATTCTAGAAATGCAGAGGTTAAGATTAAACACAAATGCATTCATTTATCCAGGAAATATTTATTGATCTCTTTTATTCAAGGGACTATGTGGAACACTTAAAATTTTATAAAGATAAATCTGTTAGTTCTTTCAAAGTAATTACAGTTCAGTAGAAATTAGAAGATCATTATCAGCAATAGAAAAAATATTAATGTTTGACTTAAAAGAAGTACAGCCTCAGGAAGAAGATGGTGAGGCCTACACTATTCATTTTGATTGCTAATAATAAAAAGTAATTTAGAACTTTGAAAAGTAATTCTTTATAATAGTGGTGTTGGAAATTTTAGGCATTCCTAGAAATCTGATAGGAATTGGGTGAGACGATATGAAAAACATAGTTATTATCGAGATTTCAGAAACAAGGGACTTCTAGAAAAATTGGAGCTTTTTGTTTTATTTTTTAACTTCCACTAGAGCTGCAATTAAAATTTATATTTCTTTTGCTCATCTCTGTCAACCTAAGTTACTTGACTTTGACTACTAACCATATGCCGAAAGTGTGTACGTGTGTGTATATTAAAGGGTATAATGTGGAGTGTAATAAATGGAAATTTAAAACTTGGCTAATGCGTAGTGGTTCAATTCAATGTTCATTCTAAGATAGTAATAACCATGAGATAAGCTGAATATTATAAAGTTTTTTTGTTCCCCACGGATAAATGTGCCTGAATTATTTCTCTTAAATTTCTTCCATTTTCATAGAAGGAGAGTAGTGGGATTACCATTCCTGATAGAAAATTAACATGTGCGTGTGTGTGTGTGTGTGCACACGCGTGCGTTAGTTGCTCAGTCCTGTCTGACTTTTTGCGACCTCATGCACTGTAACTTGCCAAGCTCCTCTTCCATGGAATTCTCCAGGCAAGAATACTGGAATGGGTTGCCATTTCCTTCTCCAAGAAAAAATTAGCATAGTTAGTTAGCTAGTTAGTTCAGTCGCTCAATCGTGTCCAACTCTTTGCGTCCCCATGAATTGCAGCATGCCAGGCCTCCCTGTCCATCACCAACTCCCGGAGTTCACCCAAACTCATGTTCATGGAGTCAAATTAGCATAGGCTATTCAAATAGAGAAAGTGCAAGGAGATAGTTTGTTGACAGTGGCATTTTCCTACTTAGTTGTACTGGATACAACTTCAGTTCAATACTGAATCTTGAGACAATTTGGGCTGTAAATTACTAAAGAAATAAATATTTTTTATTTCAACATGCTTAGAACACTGATACATGCTCATTTAGGATATACATGTTAATAATCAATTATTTGAGATAATGTGAAGCTTCAGTAAGATGCAGTCCAGACCATTTTAGTAATTTTTGAATAAAACATGATTTAGGTGTTTTTTCCCCCTAAATTACAGCTTGTTTTTATGAAATACACTTAAAAATAAAATTCTCAAATTCCAAAGATTATCTTTTAATCATTTTATTATTGTGTAAGGGAAAAGGAGAGAAAAAAAATCCTCGTATTTTAGAACATTTGGTTGAATCAATAACAACTCTTTATGCCTTTCTTAGAGTGGTAGAAAACTGACTTTGCTCATTTCAATGTTTGCAGGAGATTCTGCAAGTATCGGTGATGGTTGAGAGATTTCATTGTGTGTTTGGTTTGGATTTTCTATTTTGTTAGTACTGTGTATTTTAGCAAATTTTGAAGCAAAAGCTTATGTCCTTTTTGGGTGTACAATCTCAGGAAAGCTAAAGTCAGGGAAATCTTCTGTTGATCTCTGGAGTAATCTTTCTATCATCTGAATTATTGTATCTCCAGAAAGACTCTCTGAGGGGGAAAAAGCAGAGAAGTTTGTTCACAATATTCTGTCTCTCATTTGGAAGGACTGATGTTAAAGCTGAAGCTCCAATACTTTGGCCACCTGATGAAAAGAACTGACTCATTTGAAAAGACCCTGATGCTGGGAAAGATTGAAGGTGGGAGGAGAAGGGGACAACAGAGGATGAAATGGTTGGATGGCATCACCAACTCAATGGATATAAGTTTGAGTAACTCTGGGAGTTAGTGATGGAAAGGGAGGCCTGGTGTCCTACAGTCTATGGAGTCACAAAGAGTTGGACACGACTGAGTGACTGAACTGATGTAGAGTAAGGATGAAAATAAAAAGCCCTTTCTGGTTGTTTCATATGAAATTGACTGGAGTCCACATGGAGCTAGTCACTTAGTGGGAGAGAGAATCAAGAACATGCTAAAGACCTAGAAGATAGGGAGGCAAAAGGATCTGAAGTACACACACATGAGTGAGGTGAGGTTTAGTAAATTAATGTAAGACCCACACTGAATCATTTTCTCCTCTAACTGGTGATTTTATCTCTAGCAGTCACAGACTCAATGGACATGAATTTAAGCGAACTCGAGGAGATAGTAGAGGACAGGGGAGCCTGGTGTGCTGCAGTCTTTGAGGTTGGAAAGGCTTAGCAACTGAAAAGCAACAACAATGGCATAAAAGGCTATTATAGTAGTTTCTATAATCTTGATTTAAGAATGTTAGGGAAATGCACCCCAACGTGCATAGCAGCACTGTTTACAGTAGCCAAGACGTGGAAGCAACCCATGTATGTATATATATGGAACATATATATATGGAACATGAGCCATATAAATAATAAAATTCTAGTTATAGTAGTGTGGTAGATCAAGAGAATATTATGCTTAGTGAAATGTCAGATGTGAAAAGACAAATACTGTATGATATCACTTATATATGGAATCTAAAAAATAATACAAATGAATTGTCTATGCAGAACAGAAACAGACTTTGGAAAACAAACACGGTAACCAAAGGGGAGAGGAAATGATGAAGGAAGAAACTAGGGGTATGGAATTAACAAATATAAACTGCCGTGTATAAAATAGATGAGCAACAATACATTGTATAGCACAGAGAATTATAGCTATTATCTTGTAATGACCTATATTGGAGTAGAATATAAAAAAGTATTTAATCACTATGCTATATACCTGAAACTAATATGATATTGTAAATCAACAATACTTTAATCAGGAAGACAAAAGAAGATTAGAAGTAAAACCCAAATCATAAAAATTCAATCATCTTTGACTGTATCTAATTCTTGAAATCTATAGATGAGAAATGTAAGCAAGAAAAAGCTATATTACATTCCTTGTGAGTTTAACCTTAAATTAATCTTGTGGGTTAGATCTGTATGTTCTTCTTCATGACCTTAACCTCTCTGTGCAGAATTCAAGAGTAGTTGTTGACACAGTGATGGCCCCTGCCATTAACTCTTATTAAAGTTTCAGCTCTAACCTGGAAGGTTTAATGTTACATATTCCTACTTCTGGAGAAAGAAATGGCAACCCACTCCAGTATTCTTGCCTGGAGAACCCCATGGACAGAGGAGCCTGGTGGGCTGCTGTCCATGGGGTCGCACAGATTCGGACACAGCTGAAGCAACATAGCATGCATACATGCATTGGAGAAGGAAATGGCAACCCACTCCAGTATTCTTGCCTGGAGAATCCCAGGGACAGAGGAGCGAGCCTGGTGGGCTGCCGTCTATGAGGTCGCACAGAGTTGGAGACGACTGAAGTGACTTAGCAGCAGCAGCAGCAGTCCTACCTCTCTAGATTAAGTGGCAGTTAGAGTGATTGTATTGTTCCTCAGTGACGGTCTTAGTGAGAATGATAACAACTATGATTGCTTCCTTCTGTCTGTCTCTACAATGATTAACAGATATACTATTCAGTCAAATACAGAAGGCAAGACAAATAAATACAGATAGTCTATGAAATGCAATTGTATCTATGACATCAAAGGGAAAATTAATAAAGACTTCTCTTTAAATGGACAATTTCAAACCATTTAATCTAAGTATATTATATAGGCTTAATGTACAAAACGGATTGCTTCTATAGGTTCTTTTCACATGATGTAATATAAAGAGATGATGGTTTAGAACAATGCTTGACTCTATTAAGCCTCTTAAATTCTCTAAGTCTCAGGTTCCTCAGTATTAAGTATTTTAATTCAATAGTTGTTACAAAGATTAAATGAGAAAATATGTATGTTTACAAAAGCTTCATAAATAATAAAGTATCATATGTAAATTATTACCTTTGTGAGATTATATGAATATTTTACATATATACTAAACCACTGGCAAACATTTATATAAATCTTGTGTACATGTATTTATTTTATCTGCCTTATATGCTAGAGTATGAGTTCAGTCATGAGGACCTTACTGAATATTGAATGAATGGATGTATTTTTGGATTTACTTTAGCTGATTGACCTGATATTATACTGTAGACTCAATTTTGCATTTGTATATTCATTAAATGCCTAAAGTGTATATGACACCATGCTAAGTGCTAGGATACAAAATCATATATGGTATCCTTATGTTGTTTGACTAGAATACTGCATACTGAAAAAATAAGACTAAACTAATAAAATGAGTTATTCTGATGACAGACTGTTTTATATAATATACTTCATTCAGTCCTCATATCAAACCTTTGAGGTAGCTATTAGTATCACCTACTTAAATGAAAAAAAAAGATTAGACTTGAAGAATCTTACTTCAGATTTCTCAGTAATCGTTGGTAGTTTCACAAATACATGCTCTTTATGAACTTATCACTAATGTACATTTGAATTGCAGGTATATAAAGTAGCTTAGGGATAAAGATCTGCCTGCCAGTGTGGGAGACACAAGAGACATAGGTTTGATCCCTGGGTCGGGAAGATCCCTTGGAGGAGGGAATGGCATCCTCTGCAGTATTCTTGTCTGGGAAATCTCATGGACAGAGGAGCCTAGGGTTGCAGTCCAGGAATTGCAAGAGTCAGACATGCCTTAGCAACTGACAAGTGTGTGGGGTGGGGTGGTGTGTGTATGTGTGTGTGTGTGATGCTGAGTAAAACAAACAAGCAAATCACCATTTATTTAAATGCCTGGTATTTCAAGAAACCAAATTTTTTTTCTAAGAGCTGGCTGACACTTTCAGCTACTCTTTAAAAATCACTCAAAGCCAGTTCATTACTAGTAACTCAGAAAGAACTCTATCTTGAAACTGGCAACTAAATATATAGAAGTATTAATTTCAGAGAAATTCACATGTAGACATATTTCACTTTTTTCATATTTTACTTCAAAAAAAAAAAAAAGACAAAACAAAGGAATCACGTATAAAAAAGCATGATAATATGAACTGGTTTTGTGATTTTGATTCTTAGTTAATAATTTAACATGTACTCTCAAATCATTAGAAATTGATATGAGTTCTGTATGTAGATCCATGACCATTTGAAACTTTTTTTTTTCCTGATGATAAAGAAATTGATTTTAACTTACAAAAAAACCCAAATTAAACCAAAGCACAGCCAAAAACAAGACAACTGAACAGTGCCGCCATCTACTGCTCAGAGAGTGGCCAAGCACTCCTGTGAATCCATTGTCCCCCAAAATGCAAGAAATATGAATATTTAAGTGTTGATGGCATCCAAATAACAAGTCTATTAGATTACCTACAGAAATAGCTTCTGAAATTAGCTGGTTGGAAATTATTATTTTAAGTCCATCAGAGAATTGCAGCTTGCAGTCAATAGCGAATAGTAGCAGATTGGGCAATGCTAAATTTTGTTCCACACACTCAAAAAATGAGATTTGTGTAGGCAAGAGCATTTGCTATTGAAATAGATGACCATGCTAAGCAGAGTAATTTCTGTTCCATTGTGCTAATGAGGTTTATTGGAGACAGAAATAAAAAAGACACTGAAGGAGCATCATTGAGGATAAAGCACATTCTTTGCTATAAGTAGCAAAGACTGATACATTCCGCAGAAGAAAGGCTCATAGAATTGTGAAGAGGGTTTTATTTAGGCAATTGTTTCAAAACTCACCAGGCAATATTGACAGCACATCCTGTGTGCTAGCTAGCGAGCCAGGAACTTGCACAAGTGAAGAGGCAGAACCATCCTGGCGGGAAGGTTCACTGACAAGCCAAATGAGAGTTGGCCACAGTCTTTGTTTGCTTAATAGGAAAAGTTATTACCTTTGCTTGTTATCCCAAGAAGGCTAATGGAGCTCTCATGGGTCTTCGTTTCCAGACACTAGAAAACATCAATTGCAATGATCCTAATTAAAACAGGGTGTAGGAGATGTGAAGTCCAAAATTAAACTAATAACCCCTTGACTGACATCCTTTGTAACGTTCTCTTGTCACATATAGTCTTTAAAATTCGGGGGTCTTGCAATTACTAATTTCACCTTAAAAATATTTAAATTGAAAAAAAAAAAGGATAGAAATGCATCTGCTCTAGTTTTTGGTAATCAATGTTTGAGATCTCCTAGCACCAGTGGAATTGGTTACCTGATTTTCTAAATACTATATCCAAGCTATGATCCAAGAGATGTGAAGTGTGAAGTGAACAAATACATGGATTTAGAATAACCTGAATTTTCAACTTTGAACTGTCTTAACTATAACTAAAATATTCTACTGTTTGATGCCTTGTAAGCTTTTAGCCACATGCTCTTAAGTACTAATAGGTCATAATTTATATTCACTACATAAATATTCTCAGGTCCCAAATATACTTAAAGAAAGATATCTCACATATGTAGTGAATGTGTAATTTTAATAAAAATACATCAGTTCAAAAAAATACATCAGTGCAACAAGAAAAGGCTAGATTTATTCTAATACTAGACTATTATAGTATTAACCTCCCATTTTAGTATTAACCCCATATATAGTATTAACCCCATTTTTAAAAAGCTGATAGCATGTATTTTACTAGTTGAAAATGGTGAGAAATCTATACAATATAATTAAAGATATATGTCTGTAGATTTACTTGCAATCTTTTAAAAAAAGATACTTAGAGACATTTGTACTCTAAATAAAATTAGGATTTATATACTTGACTATTGGGCTTTTTTCCCTTATGAAAATATGTGCAGTTTCTGTATTATCACTGTTCCTACAACTAATATTGAAATTGAGTGGCTTCCTATTTTTTTTCCTAGACAGTTCTCTGAAACAATGCTAATGCATTTTGTGAAATGGGATGTACAGGTACATTAAAGCAGACAAACAACCCTGCAAAATAGCAAGTGAACAGATGGTTTAGTTGCCACAGACACATTTCCAGTGTTAGTTAGCCTGATGCAAAACAAAGTACAGCTACTGTCCTGGGATCCATGTCTGCTTCTCTTCTATTTCCTTGTGAATGAGGTAATAGCATTGATTTATAACACATGTCTATGAAGTTAAGATCCGAAACTCTCTATTGCCATGAAAAGCAGTTAGGAAAACCTTGGAGCTTTCCATTTGAAAATACATCGAGTGGATGCAGTCAGAATTCATCGTTCACTATCAATTTTCACATACTTTTCAATTTTCCTAGTTTTCTCCTCTCTCTTTTAAATGATAATTAATTAGTAAAGATATTGAAGAGTGTTAGAGTATAAGAGGAACATCAGGGAAATTTAAAGAGGAGGTGCAAATATGGTGAAATTAAATAAACCAAACATTTTTATGTGAATAGCACTCTCTGGAATAGTGCTATGTAGTAGCCCCAAGTAATATCTACTATTTTGGTATGTTTAATATTCTTTTAAGATGAGCTCAGGACTTCGGAGACCTTATTCTTTAAAGAACTGAATATAATTATATTCCTACTAAATGACAGCTGTGTAATTTTTTTATTTAATCAAATATTAATTTGCCCCATTCTTAAAGCGTTACCATTTCATTGTTGAAACCATTACCAAGCACCTTGAATTAAAGGGCATATATGATCATTAATAAAGAAATAGTAAATCATTGGGAAGCTAGGTTGCAAATTTTCTCATGCAATCTGGTGTTAGGGAAAAGAAATTGAAGATCATCTTCATGAATTTAACATCTTAAAAGGGAAGGAGAAAGTCCTGTGAATTCAATTTTCAATGTCTTCTTTCTAACTGAATTAAATCATTCTGCGAGACATATTTAATCTTTTATTTTTGAGATTAAATCATACTGATTGTTCAGAACAACTTTGTCAATTCAATTATTTGTATTCACAAATTATTACTAAAAATATGAAATTTTTAACATGACTACTCCTAACATCATTTTTGATAAAACTCAATGAAGTTCTCTATCAGTATGATGTCTTTCAAATGTAATTTAAGTTTTATACTATGAAACATACAGTACATGTGGGAAATTTTCAAAAGAAGTATCTGGGAATATTTACCTACCATAACTTAATTTGGCTAATATCATATTGTTGTTATTGTTCAGTCACTAAGTTGTGTCCAGCTCTTTACAACCCCATGAACTACATCACACTAGGCCTCTCTGTCCTTCACTCTCTCCCTGCATTTGCTCAAACTCATGTCCATTAATCGGTGATGCCATACAACCATACAACCTCTGTTGCTCCTTCTCCTCTTGCCCTCAATCTTTCCCAGCATCAGGGTCTTTTCCAGTGAGTCAGTTCTTCGCATCAGGTGGCCAAAGTATTGGAGCTTCAGCCTCAAGATCAGTCCTTCCAATGAATGTTCAGGACTGATTTCCATTAGGATTGACTGCTTTGATTTCCTTGCAAGCCAGGGGACTCTCAAGAGTCTTCTCCAACACCACAGTTCAAAAGCATCGATTCTTCAGTGCTCAGCTTTCTTTATAGTCCAACTCTCACATCCACACACGACTACTGGAGAAACCATAGCTTTGACTAGACAGACCTGTGTAGGCAAAATGATGTCTCTGCTTCTTAATACACTAAGTTTGTCATAGCTATTCTTTAAAAGAGCAAGCATCTTTTAATTTCATGGCTGCAATCACCATCCGTATTGATTTTGGAGCCCAAGAAAATAAAATCTGACAGTTTCCACATTTTCCCCATCTATTTGTCATGAAGTGATAGGACTGGATGCCATGATCTTCATTTTTTGAATGTTAAGTTTTAAGCCAGCTTTTTCACTCTCCTCTTTCACTTTCATCAAGAGGCTCTTTAGTTCTGCTTTACTTTCTGCCATTAAAGTGGAATCATCTGCATAACTGAGGTTGTTGATGTTTCTCCCGGCAATCTTGATTCCAGCTTGTAATTCATCCAGCCTAGCATTTCATATGTTGTACTCTGCATAAAGTTAAATAAGCAAAGTGACAGTATACAGTATACAGTCCCAATTTTGAACCTGTTGTTTCATGCCCAGTTCTAACTATTGCTTCTTGTCCTTCATACAGGTTTCTCAGGAAGTAGGTAATGTGCTCTGGTATTCCCATCTCATTAAGAATATTCTACAGTTTGTTGTGATCCACACAGTCAAAGGCTTTAGCATACTAAATGAAGCAGAGGTAGATGTTTTTTAGGCATTCCCTTTCTTTTTCTATGACCCAACATATGTTAGCAATTTGACCTCTGGTTCCTCTGCTTTTTTAAAATCCAGCTTGAACATCTGAAAGTTCTAGGTTCACATACTTGCTATCACCTTGCCTGAAGAATTTTGATCAAAATTTTGCTGACATGTGAAATAAGTGCAATTGTGCAGTAATTTGAACATTCTTTGGCACTGACTTTCTTTGGGACTGAATTGAAAACTGAACTCTCCAGTCCTGTGGTCACTGCTGAGTTTTCCAAATTTGCTGGCATAATGAGTGCAGCACTTTAACAGCATCATCTTATAAGATTTGAAGTAGCTCAGCTGGAATTTCATCACTTCCACTAGCTTCATTCGTAGTAATTCTTCCTAAAGCCTACTTGAGTTCACACTGCATGATATCTGGCTCAAAGTGAGTGACCACATCATCACAGTTAACTGGGTCATTAAGTGCTTATTTGTACAGTTCTTCTGTGTGTTCTTGCCACTTTTTCTTAATCTCTTCTGCTTCTGTTAGGTCCTTGCCATTTTTGTCCTTTACTGTGTCTATCTTTGTATGAATTGTTCCCTTGGTATCTCCATTTTTCTTAGAGATCTTGAGTCTTCCCCATTCTAATATAGATAATAATAAATTATATTATAAATAATAAAAATATTTATGTTTGCTTCGTTCTGAGTCTTTGGGTGGGAAACTATTTCTTGGGATGAATGCCACTTAGAAAAGTACAGATGAAAAATAAACTTTCCAAAATTTTATTTCCAGTAAAAGTTGATGGCTATAGTATGACAAAAGAAGCAAGTGCACTAGTAATAGAAGTTTACTTCTGATAACTTGACTTTTTCAGTACCTAATACTTTATGAGTACTTTTATATGCCTGGCTTAAGTCAGGCACTAACTACTACTTGAAATTATTGAAAACTAGATTTTTTTCCAAATTTTTCTTTCTAATAGGATACTATTACCTAGTCTTAAGTAGTATGAATCTAGAACACATTCTTTAATTACCTAAAGGGAATGAACAACTTTGCGGAATCTTGCATTCAGTTTGATCTTATTGTTTAAACCAGCTTTATATAATGCCAGGTTCTATATGTCCCTCTACATTGCTAGGGTCTTGACTAAATTCTCATGATTGTCATCATCAAGACACATGTCTGAGTTCTGCATCAACTCCTATGTAACAATTCATTTCACATTCCTTTTCTCTCCATCCCTCCCTGGTGCCCTGTATCGACTCATTATTTCATAGCCATATCTCTTGAAAAATTAGTCTGAACTTACTTCTCCTCACATCCAGCTCCAGTTCCTTCTCCTAACCACTGCAGTATATCTTCTGTCCCTAGTTCTTAAGCAAAACTTTTAACACTAGTACTACTACTGACATCCTAAATGCCAGTTGTAATAGTGTCTTTGGGTCCTCTTCCTATATTGTCATTCTGACTTTTGACATCATCAGTCATTCAGTTTTAAGTTATATATTTTCCTGGATTTTTCACTGAATTGCTCTTTGTTGGACTTTCTCCTATCCTTCTAACTTTGTCATTTCAATTTTCTTTCCTTGCTTTTCTTATTTTTGCTTACGTGTGTATTCTCTCATTGGTCTCTGTGAAGGAATCTAATCCATATCCACAACTTCAACCATTCCACATCTTCTGGTGACTCTCATATTCATTCATTTATTCATTAAATAGGTATTGATTGTCTATCTGTGACGTGCAAGGTGTGTTCTAAAGCGTAGAGAGTACAACATAATTGTGTGTGTGAATGTGTGTATATGTGTGAGTGTTCAGTCATGTCCAGCTCTTTGTGACCCCATGGACTGTAGCCTGCCAGGCTCCTCTGTCCATGGAATTTTTCAGGCCAGAATACCAGAGTGGGTTGCCATTTTATCCTCCAGGAAATCTTCCTGACCCAGGGATCAAACGCGTGTCTATTGCATCTATCGTATTGGCAGGTGGATTCTTTACCGCTGCTCCACGTGGGGAGCACACAACATAAGCATGAGTTACGAATTGTTTGACTTCATGGTACTTTCATTATAGTTGATGAAACAGACAACACAAGGAAATAAGCAATGTGCTTAATTCTGTCAGGTAGTCCTAAGTGCTATGAAGAAAATTAGAGTACTATAAGGATTTAGAGACTTACAGAGGGGAGAATGATATTTTAGTTCAAACATTTGGAGAAGACTTCTCTGAGGGGATGTTTAAGCAGAAACCAGAACAGTGTAAAAGCCAGACCTGCACGTATCATCATCCAGTAAGTAGCACTAACTAAAACTTTGAAGTTATCCTTGGACACTTCTCTCCCATGCTTCTAGTCTATCTGATATTAACTACTGTTGATATTAGCTCTTAAAATCTTACAAGTCAATCTACTCCTCCTCATCTCTACCACCATTCCTACCACTACCCTAGTGAAGGCTGCCATCGTCTCTCACTTGGACTATAAAACGGCCCCTCAGCTCCAATTTTCACTTTTAACTTCCCTCTCTGATCAATCTTGCCCACTGTAGCCAATAGAATTTTCTCAAAATATGTTCCAATTATGTTACTTCCCAGCCTTCTCCCAGTGACTTTCACTGCTCTTTAGATAAAGTCAAAATCCTGAAAGTAGATCGAAAATCTGTGTGGTCACTCTTGTATACCCTTCTTGCCTTATCTCACACTAAGTGGCCATCCCATTATTTTTGCCCAGGCACAATGACTTTCTTATAAACTTGTCAGATTCCACAGTCCTAAAGTCAAATTGTCAACAACTCTGTTATTCACTGTGTGTCATTAGGAAAATCACTTAATATTACCATACCTTATTTTCATCATCTGTAAAGTGAAAATAATAAACAAATATCACTCTTATTCATAGAGGTTGTTCTGTAAAGTGCTTACAACAGTGCTTATCACTTAACCACTATTACCAGTGTGGGAATCTTTTCTATCACAGTGCTTAGAATATAATTGATTCTCAGTAAACACTTTTTGAATGATAATTCATTCCTAGTCAGCCAATAGAGGCTCCTTCCTGTCTTCTTCTAAGCACACTAACAACCAGTTCTCTGGCTCACATGGGAATCAAGTTATCCTTCTTTAGCCATAGACTATTGTAGACAACATTAGCAATATCCCTATAGGTAATTTCTCATTTCCATTAAATTGACTTTCTTTTATTAAACCCAATTTTATATTTTATAACTTGTCTTTAGTAATGAGATGGGCTAAAATACATGATACATATTAATTAGGGATGAGGATATTTCTTCACAGATGGTGTGTGTGCTTTCTATTTCATTCTCAGATTTAATCTAAATTGCATATGAATTATGTCTATTCAGTTTTAAAAGTGGATATAAGCTTCTGTCCTCAACAGGAAAGAACAATTAACACATTCATGAGTTAGAGCTCAATTTATGGTTATATTATAATGGGTAAAGTATTTGCTAATATAATAAACTCAATGTCTTAACTCAAATGTTAATAAATGAAAATAGTAGCTGAACTTTGACTATGTAATATAAAATATTAGATTTTTTAAAAAAATGTTTAAATCCTTGAGGAAATATCTTATTTTCATCTCCATTTCAATATTCTGCTACCATTTGAAGCATTTCAGGACAATTTTATAATAATGTGACTTCCCTGGTGGCTCAGACGGTAAAAGCATCTTTCTACAACTCGGGAGACCTGGGTTTGATCCCTCACTCAGGAAGATCCCCTGGATAAGGCAATGGCACGCCACTCCAGTACTCTTGCCTTGAAAATCCCATGGATGGAGGAACCTGGTAGGCTATAGTCCATGGGGTTGCAAAGAGTGGGACACAACTGAGAGACTTCACTTTCACTTTATAATAATGTAAGAATACAATTTGTTTTTAAGTTAAATTCTGTCTACTTCTACCTAATAATTCTGACAGAAATTCAGAAATGTTATCAATAATTTGATTTTTTATCAAATTATATTATGAGGTGAACTATTAAGTGCTAATTGTATTAATGGCTAGATAGAAATAATTTTAGTTCATAAAGATGATTACATTTTATGCTAGAAATGTAAATAGAATAGTGGTTAATACATTTTTTTGGCTGGTCTTTTTATTTGGGAGAACTGAAATGCATTGAATATGTTTATTTAAATATTATATTTTGCCCAAAGAGATTTTAAATATTGTTTAAGAGTAGGAAAATGCCTTTAATTTTTTTTAACTTTTAACCTAACAATTCTTAGTTCTGTACATTTTTTTGTAAACTAACCTCTCTCATACTGGAAAGAAGATACATGATACATGGCCTAAATGCTAAAAGAAATCTAACACAGATCTACGTACATATTTTAAACATTTTTTAAAAGTGAATCCTTATTACAGAAAATATTTTACCTATTCTTGGGTTTAATGTTAAAAGGGTAATTAGGCACTTTTTATTTTAATAGCATAGAGCTTTGCTAAAATAATTCCAAACGTCATTGGTCCTTTGAAGTATAACTCAAGTCTTGTTTTTGTTAGTACTCATGGTTAATTTCTCCATTCAAAATTCATTTTTAACCCCTTTGTGAGCATAAGTCTTCATACCTCCATTATAGTATTTGTCACAGTCTGCATAGTATCTGTGTGTGTATGTGTGTGTGTGTGTATTGTTGAGTGGAAATGTATGTATACAATTGCCCAGTCAGTTCTAGAAGACTGTGAGTAGGTACTAGAGTATTTTGCCCAAAGTTACTTATTCTCTTAATGTTTCAATTTAACTCACATTCTTGAGGTGGAAAAAACAGAAGCATCTCCCTCAGTTATACATTTTGATTTAGGTTAAAAATAATAATGATAAAAATAAGGCTAAATAAATATACACTGTGAGTTTTCTCCTCACTCAACAACCCTACCATGTTCCTCATAGCATAAATTCTAAATGAAGCAGTCAGCTTTATAAAGACTGATGTAACCGTTTTACTAATCTCTTTTCTCAAAAGTTGAATTTTGTTTCTGTGTAAATCTTATGTAGCTCTTAATTTTAAATAACTTAAATTGCTTGATACTGACAATCATTTACATGTAATATAACAATATATAGAAGCAGAAATGAAGTTTGGTTACAGAAGAGTAAAAAAAAAACAAACTGTCAAATCCTAATGGATGTAGAGTTGCTTTGTAAAAATGTCGGTCTTGACTGTAGCCTTCGTGTTTCCAAATAGTAAAAATTAATATGTAATTTTAAGCAGCCTCTTTGTGACTGAATTCAAAGAAAGCACCATTATGTTTTAAGACTTTAATTTCTTGCCAAAAAATATGCTATTTCTACCAGAATATCAATGTAGAAAAAAAAAAAAAAAACTCCCATTTGATTTTCATATCTTTGCATAAGATTGTGTTTACACTGCCAATATCCACAAAAGCCTTCCATAGAATTTTTTTTTCTTGTAATTAAAACAGTAGGAATTAATGACAGGCTGGGGAAGCTTGCTGTTTTTGTAATAATGAATTGGACTATTTGAATGGGTAAAAAATGTTAATACAGTGATTATTTCAGACTGAGCTAAGTCTTGTCATGAAAGATAAAAGTATTATGCATTAGATGTTTTAAAATGAAATTGAATACTGTGAACCCATATTAAGGTAGTCCAACTTTGCCAAACATCATTACAATCGTAAAGGAATATAGAAGTTATGATTCAAATTAATTTACTCTGACAGCAAAATAAACCCACTGATTTTGAACCCAAGGTCACTGATTTCATTAAATCCATATATTCAGTTCTTGGCTTGTGTGTATTGCTTCATTGTACTGTAGTTTTTGGTCTTCACTGGTGTATAGTTTTCTTAATGTAGGCCCTTCTATTTAAATGTTGTATATTGTGACACAAGAAAACCTTTCTTATTTAAAAATACATGATGATTAAAAATTAAATTCTGTGGGAGACACAGATTATTTGTAACTACAAATGTAGAGGGAATTATTAGAAGCCAAATTGTTAAAATAAGTCAGATAGTTATTATGATTAAAAAGTTACTCTTCTTGTTTCATCGTCTTAGAATATATAGCTTTACCAGCTGCTATACAATTATTGCAGAGAAGGCAATGGCAAGCCACTCCAGTACTCTTGCCTAGAAAATCCCATGGACGGAGGAGCCTGGTGGGCTACACTCCATGGGGTTGCTACGAGTCGGACACGACTGAGCGACTTCACTTTCACTTTTCACTTTCACACAATGGAGAAAGTGTATTTAAATAAATGTATTAAAAATACATGATTAAAAATTAAATTCTGTGGGAGACACAGATTAAATTAAATTCTGTGGGAGACACAGAGAAAGTGTATTTAAATTAAATTAAATTAATAAAAATTAAATTCTGTGGGAGACACAGAGAAAGTGTATTTAAATACATGTAATAAATACATGTATTAAAAATACATGTAATAAATACATGTATTAAAATACATGTAATAAATACATGTATTAAAAATACATGATGATTAAATACATGTATTAAAAATACATGTATTAAATACATGATTAAATACATGTATTAAAAATACATGTATAAAATGTATTAAAATGTATTAAATTTTATTATTTAATATTAATTATTATTATAAAATGTATTAAATTGTATTAAATACAAAAATAGTATTTGTCACAGTCTGCATAGTATCTGTGTGTGTATTTTGTGTGTGTATTTTGTATTAAAATAAAATGTATTAAAATTTATTAAATGTATTAAATACATGTATTAAATGTATTAAAATTTATTAAATGTATTAAAAATACATGATGATTTTATTATTAAATTTTATTATTTAATATTAATTATTATTATAAAATGTATTAAATTGTATTAAATACAAAAATAGTATTTGTCACAGTCTGCATAGTATCTGTGTGTGTGTTTTGTGTGTGTATTTTGTATTAAAATAAAATGTATTAAAATTTATTAAAATTTATTAAATGTATTAAATACATGTATTAAATGTATTAAAATTTATTAAATGTATTAAAAATACATGATGATTAAATACATGTATTAAATACATGTATTAAATACATGATTAAATACATGTATTAAATACATGTATTTAATACATGATTAAATACATGTATTAAAAATACATGTAATAAATACATGTATTAAAAATACATGATGATTAAAAATTAAATTCTGTGGGAGACACAGATTATTTGTAACTACAAATGTAGAGGGAATTATTAGAAGCCAAATTGTTAAAATAAGTCAGATAATTATTATGATTAAAAAGTTACTCTTCTTGTTTCATCGTCTTAGAATATATAGCTTTACCAGCTGCTATACAATTATTGTGGAGAAGGCAATGGCAACCCACTCCAGTGTTCTTGCCTGGAGAATCCCAGGGATTGCAGAGCCTGGTGGGCTGCTGTCTATGGGGTCGCACAGAGTCCGACACGACTGAAGCGACTTAGCAGCAGCATACAATTATTGGGCTTCCCAGGTGTTATAATAGTAAAGAACCTGCCTACCAATGCAAGAGATGTGAGAGATGTGGATTTGATCCTTGGTTCAGGAAGATCCCCTGGAGAATGAAATGACAACCCAGTCCAGTATTCTTGCCTGGGAAATCCCAAGGACAGAGTCAAACACAACTGAGCACACACACATACAACTGTAGTCTAATACTTTTAAGTTTTGATATTAAGTTTGATAATACAGTTGGGGAAAGGGTGATTTTATTTTTTAAATATTTAGATGGAAAGACATATTTGTGTCCTATGTGTGCTAAGAAAGCCCTTGAAGAATAAACCAACTTCAAAATGCATGTTAATATCCACAATCATTCTGCATTTCAAAGATTCATGTATTTCTTCTAACATTCATGTATTTTTACAATTTTGTTGTTGTTGTTGTTTTTTCTTCTGATTTCTGTCTTCCTGTCTCACATAACTGCTAACACCTTTCCCTGGATGAGCCCAAATATCCAATTACTCTGCTTCTTTGCTTTTGAGGACAATAAAATACTCACATGACTTGATGCAATTGTAAGTTTATGATTTCTGTCTCATACTGTCCCTGAGTTTTCTTTGACTCTCTTTACCTTATGAAAAGGCTCCTGTGAGCTTCCTTTCTCCTCTCCATGGACAGCTGTTTTGCTGGTGCACACAGTGAAATCTGAACAGTGTCCCTCCTTTGAGCCACTTCAAACCTCTTCTCTGTGCCTCATGTTTTCTCTGATTCTCAGAATATGTTACTATTTCCTTATTTACCAAACAACATTATGATAGACAGACAGGAGCTTCTGCATTGTTGCTCTTTGCCAGCTCCTAGCTTTTCCTTCATTGCTGATTCAGAGAAAGAATTGTTTTTCTTCCTTTACACAAACCACCTTTTTCCCTTCATTCTTGCTCTCATCCCAGCTGCAGCATTTCTCCATCATGTTGCCGTATTCCTGGATTATTAATCTCTCCTGACTCACCGGCTCCTCTCATACATCCTTTATATCAATTCTAGGGGCTGGTGGATGAACAACTGCCTCTTCTTCTTAAAGTGACTGCCTGTTAATTTACTTTTTAAAAGAGCATAACTTTCTGTCAACCATCCTTCTCAAATTTTACCTACAATCTAGTGGCTTTCAACAAGGTCACAATTTCTGTGGACTGAAATGTACTACCTCCCCCTCTCAATTCATTTGTTGACCCCTAACTCCTGAGGGCATTTAGAGATGGGAGGTACTTAGGTTTAGAGGAAGTCATGAGTGCGGATTTAATGCCCAAATAAGAAGTGAAGAAACACGAGAGAAAGTGGCCATCTTTCAGCCAGGAAAAAACCCTCCCCAGATAACTGAGTTGGCTGTCATCTTGTCTTGGACTTATTAGCCTCCAGAACTGGAAAATAAGTTGTGTTTAATCCACCCAGTATATGGTATTTTGTTATGGTGACTTGAGATAACTAATGTAGACTTTGATACAAAGAATGGGGTGTTGCCATACCAAATATCTGCTTACGTGAAAGTGCCTTTGAAACTGGGAAGTGGGTCGAGGCTGGAAGAGTTTTGAGGTGCATGCTGGAAATATGAACATTTAGGGTGATTCTGGTGAGGTCTCAGATGGAAATGAGGAGCACATAATTGAAAACTGGAAGGAAGGCGATGCTTGTTATAAAGTGGAGAAGAACTTGGCAGAACTATGTCTGTGTTCTAGTATTTTGTGGAAGTTAGAACTTGTGAGCAGTAAAATTGGATATTTAACCCAGATTTCTAAGCAATATCTTAAAGGAGGGGCTTGGTTCCTCCTGACTGCTTATAATAAGATGCAAAACAAGAGAAATGAATTGAAGAGGAGTTGTTAAGTGAAAAGGAACCAAAACTTAAAGATTTGAAAAATTATCAGCCTATCCGAATTGCAAAAAAATTAGGAAGCATATTCTAAAGAGAACACCAAGGGTATGGCTGGCATATCAATCGATAACCAGCTTATGATATCATATAAGCAGATGATATCAGTTTGAACTGAAGGGAATCAAGACAGGAAAAAATGAAAGAAGGCTGTTAAATTCCTTGAGTAGCTCCTCAAGAAAATTGGAGCTATTTGGCTGTGAATGCTCACTATTATTTAAGGGAAGGGGGAAATGTCTTTTAATAAAAGGTAATTTAGAAATGAATGGGGCCGGTGCCTTGGTTTACACAGGCTCAATGGCCTCCACCCAGAGCCATGAGCTAGGACTGCTCTCTGGAGCTATGGAGGATGGAATGGGACCCCTGCCCAGCTCTTCTGCAGAGGCAGGACTACAACCCCATTGGTCCTTGCTCTGAAGGCAGAGCATTGAACCAAAGATGAATATTCTTGGGCCTTAAGATCTGATGGAATTCATTCAACTATGTTTTGGATGTGCTTGAGACACATCACCCTTTCCTTCTTTCCTACTTCCTCCTTTTGGAATGGGAATATCTCTCCTATGCCTACCTTCCATTGTATTTCGATAGCACCTAGCTTGTCTGGCTTCACAGGTTAGCAGATAGAGAGGAGCTGATTCACACCCCAAATTGAAATGGTATTTAGATGAAACTTTAGAGTTGATGCTGGAACAAGTTAAGAGGGACTCTTCAAATGAAATATACATATGTTATATAGTCAGAAGAACATGAACTTTAGGGATCGTAGACAGGATGGTATTTTTGTGGTAGCCTGAGATGAATACTACACCAGTATTCCCATTTACAAACTCAAGAGTCCCCATTCAGTTATCTTTTTTGATCTCTCTATTGCACCTAACACAGATTAATTTCACCTTCCTGAAATTCTCTCATTTCCTCCCAAGATACCACTCTGTCCTTGTTGGTTTCCTTTTCTGTTACCCACTCACTTAACAATAATATTTTCTGCTGAGTATTACCTGGAAAAATTTGCATTCTCTCACCCTCTCATAAGAGGGTTGACTATCACTGATGAGCTTCCATCTTCATCTGCTGCCCTTAACCAGGATTAATTTTCCAAGTTACTGCCTCAGTCAAATGCTAAACCAAGGTGATGGTCCAGTAGTTAAGACTCTGTGCTTCTAATGCAGGGGGCACTGGTTTGATCCCTGGTCAGAGGACTAAGGTCCCACGTACTATACAACAAAAAAATTAGAAAAACAAAAACACTATCTGTGCTAGTATTATATTGGGTTGGCCAAAAAGTTCATTCATCGGGGTTTGCCTGTAAGATGCTATGGAAAAATCCAAATGAACTTTTTGGCCAACCCAAACATCCTAATCAATCTTCTTGGTTCTTTCTAATCTCTTTTGCCTTTGTCTGTTCTTCACACAGTTGCTAAATCTGATCATGTCAATTTGTTCATCAAATTTTCAGTGACCCCTTTCATGTCTTAGTAGGTAGTAATAAGTTAGACACTTATTTGTGACACTCCCTAGAGAAGGAAATGGCTATCCACTCCGGTATTCTTGCCTGGAGAATTCCATGGGCAGAGGAGCCTGGCAAGCTACAGTCCATGGGGTTGCAAAAGTAGGTCACAACTAAGCAACTAACACTTTTTGACACTTCTAGCCTTCATCAGCTTATGTCCTATCCTCATAGAACTTCTTGACTCTTTTTCCAAACATATTGTTACCTATTAAGACTCTGTGGGTTTTTTTTGGTTTTTGGTTTTTTGCATGCTTTTTATCCTATCTAGAAAGCTCTTACTATATTAAAGCCAATATTTTAAATATCTATGCTTCATTCAATCTCAACCTTAAATTTCACCTTTTCTGAATCAACACAAAAAATGTTACATTCTCCTTTTCTGTACTTTCAGGGAACTTCCTTCACATTTTCTGTTGTGTCTAAGTATATCTCTTATATCAAGCACAAAATATAATTTTGCTGAAATTAAAACTGTTCTATGAAAGAACAGTATCAGAACATGTGGTTGTGTAGTGATTGATGATCTTTGGGATTCTAAGTATAAAAGTTTGCTTGAAAATGTCTGAAAACATTGCAAGTTGTTTGAAAGCTGAAATGTTGAAAAATAAGAATCATCTATAATGTCAGGTGTTGGACAAAGAGGTCATTAACAATAACCAACAATGCTGAGTGTTTCCCATTGACCAGGTGCTTTTCTAGGAGTTTTACAAGGACTAACATTTAATTCTCATAACAACTTTGTGAGGAAAGTACTATTAATATCCCCATTCAATGACGACTGCTACTGCTAAGTCTCTTCAATCGTGTCCGACTCTGTGCAACCCCATAGACGGCAGCCCACCAGGCTCCCCCATCCCTGGGATTCTCCAGGCAAGAACACTGGAGTGGGTTGCCATTTCCTTCTCCAATGCATGAAAGTGAAAAGTGAAAGTGAAGTCACTCAGTCCTGTCCGACCCTCAGCGACCCCATGGACTGCAACCTTCCAGGCTCCTCCATCCACAGGATTTTCCAGGCAAGAGTACTGGAGTGGGGTGCCATTGCCTTCTCCGATTCAATGACAATGAGACTGGCAAATTGAGAACCTCACTAATATGGTTAAGGTCACAGAGGTGTGTTTACTGAGTGATTGAGCTAATATTGAAGCCTGTAAAGTTTTGTTCTGAAGAGAACAGTCATCATTATATTTCACTCTCTAATTGTCAAAGATGAACAGGAATGCATTGCAGATAATCCTTTAGAACATAGTTTGTGTGATATGTATGTTCAACTTTCTTCTATGTGAGATATTAACTGCCTAAATCTGTGAACTAAAAAAAAGCACAAATAAAGATAGAAACTTTCAAATTCCATTTTGGCAATGGGCATGAGCAGCACTCTGATTTTTTGTAGAAGAATAGATAGCATTTAGTGCAAAACCCCCAAGGTTCCTGAAAGTAAAGATATTACTAAGCAATTTGCAACACATGTAAGTAAGGTTGAATATCTGCAGATAATTTAACATCTAAAATTTTTAAAAGAAAGCAAAAAGCAATTATTCTACAATTAACAAATAAAAAAAAACAAAGGGACATTATAATAAAAATCATTATAAACAATGCAAATTTAATTCCAATAATATTAAACATATATTATCCTTTTTGTCTTTCTTTGCTTGTAATTGTAAAATGATATGTATGTGAGTATATTTATTATTGCTTTGAGTTCCTTCTCTCCTAATCTGGTGATTCAGTGGCAATAGAAAGAGTATGGATGAATAGATGGAGTAGAAAGAAAAGGTAATCAATCAGTCGACTATTATTTACTGACTGTCTAAAATGTGATGAAATTGGTAAATGGGAGGAGAGTCAAACTGAATTATGTCATCTCAGCAGGAGTACACCATTCACAGCTCCAAGAGTTCATAGTCCTTAAGGGTTTGCAGCAAAAGAATGAAAGGCAGTCAGATTAAATCTTTAGCTTTTAGATTTTGAACAAGCCAAAACATAGCTTTTTATTTCTACTCCTCTCTTTGGTACTTAATTATCTTAAAAAAATAGTTTTATAAACTAATCATGTCAGTAGATGAGTGCTTATTTGGGAATCATGGTTTTGAGGTTTTCTTCTACCTTTCGCCTGAAATTGATAACATTGTATAAGATGTTGTGTAGTATTTCTAAAGCTTAGCATAGAAGTTGCAGCCTAATAAAATATAAGTGGCATGTTCTTTCTGTTTTATAAAGGAACTTTGATTTAGCCATACAAAAGAAAGTTGTTTTATCAAAATTGATTATCTCAGGGCTAAGTTTAAGATAAATGGATAGTCAGGGACTACTATGGCAGTCGACTTCAGGGGGCGTGGGTTTGATCTCTGGTTAGGAACTAAGATCCTACATGCTCCTAGGTGTGGCCACACACACACACACACACAAAGATAAATAGATTGAGGTAGATACGGAAAATTGGACATTGTGAGGTCAGTTAATAGAGTGGCACAATCTAATTGGGAGTGAGGGAAGTCTTGTGAGGTAAAAGATACCTAATTGGTGATCTAACTGTGTGTTGTAATTTAACCGAGTCTGTGTGTGAAGCATAGTTGGAGGAGTATAGCAGTATGTGGTGAAGGGGTGTTCAAGGTAAGTAAGTGCAAAGACAAAGAAGTCAAGAGAATTTTCAAGTGGGTTTGGATCATAGAGTTCCAGGTGAGGAATTCCAAGAGAAGCAGTAGTGAGAAGCTGAGTCAACTTACTTGAGGACTTTGGGTGAGCGCCAAAGAATTGATGTTTTCCAACTGTGGTGCCAGAGAAGATTCTCAAGAGCCCCTTGGACAACAGGGCGATCAAACCAGTCAATTCAAAAGGAAATCAACCCTGAATATTCTTTGGAAGGACTAATGCCAAAGCAGAAGCCCCAGTACTTTGGCCACCTGATACAAAGAGCTGACTCACTGGAAAAGATCCTGATGCTGGGAAAGATTGAGGGCAGGAGGAGAAGGGGACGACACAGGATGAGATTGTTGGATGGCATCACCAACTCAACGGACATGAGTTTGAGCAAACTCCATGAGACAGTGAGGAATAGGGAAGCCTGGCGTGCTGCAGTCCATGGGGTCACAAAGAGTTGGTCACAACTGAGTGGCTGAACAACAACAGGAAAGAGAGAGAGATTATTCTCTCTGTTATGCACATGACAGCTTGTGTTCATGTGGGCACATGTGTTGAAGGGTAATGGAAGATGAAGAAATGATGAAAAATGCATAACGTCAAAGAGAAGAGAGCTAAGCAAAGAGGGAGAAATCAGTCTTTCATGACTATCTCTTGGACTAGCTCTGAGTTTTTAAGGAGTAAGGAGTTGAGGCTACTTGAAGAGGTTCTGAAGGGGTCTTTGAGACTACAGTCTCAACAATAGCTGTTGATAGAACTGGGGGCCAAATATGACACAGAGTTCAGAAGCAGTTGGCACATTTTGCCAAGACTGTGTGGAAGACAGCCATGCTCTGATATGGTGAGAAGGAGAGGATAGAAGAGCATCACTCACTGTTTGGAATTATCATAAGATGTAGCTCTTGAAGCACCAAGAAGTCACAGCCTGCACAAAGATAGCATTTCCACAGAAATTCCAGCTTAAGATTTAATGACTGCAGATATCATTGAAAATCCCTGGGAAAAAGAACCAAGAAAATATTTATGAACTTCTGGGAGTCTCCCTTGGGGAGCTCAGAAGTACCCAGAAAAGGCTTCAAAGGGGCAAGTAGCAACAGGTGCTCTGCAAGCAGATTGGGCCTAGAAACAGTGAAATTTGTGTCATTAATGTGATATCATGAGCTTCTGACTCTTTGTAACCCCACAGACAGTAGCCTGTCGGTCTCCTCTGTTCAAGGGATTTTTCAAGAAAGAATACTGGAGTGAGTTGTCATTTTCTCCTCCACGTGATCTTCCCAACCCAGGAATCAAACCCATGTCTCCTGTGTCTCCTGGATTGTAAGTGGAGTCTTTACCCTCTGACCCACGGGGGAAGCCCCATTACCCATATGTAGCCTCAGATCTATGAAGATGGCAGAAACTCAGAAGATAACTGCTTATCAGTTTAAATAGAGCCAAACCATCCTCATGTTATAGTTTTGTGATGATATCTGCTCCTTTTATAGTAATGTCAGGATAGAAAATGAGACAAGGTATAAAGCAGATGTGTCTTTCTCCTATGCCCTTACTCAGGGACTAAAGTCCTAGCATTCTGGCAGAGGGAGAGTATAAAGTTTCAAATAAGGAAATATATCAAAATGGGCTTCCAAATCAAGTGCAAGGGATTGGGATGAAAACTGGAAGCTATAGTTCAGATCCTTCTGAAGATTTTGAGGAGGAAGGACCCTAAGCAAGAGGAAAGCAGTCAGAGCAAGCATTGGGAAGTAGCTGGATGACTTGCAGAAGGGGGTGTTTTAGGACCACTATTTCAAATTTTAATTTCAAATTTCAATGTGCTGGGTAAGCATTTGCATAGATGGACCAGGTCCATTGGCATCCAAATAGAACAGAGGAAGAACTGAATTGAATGACATGTATTACATGTAGACACCAAATTTGCTTATATCATATGAGGACTTTTAGCATCTAGGAATTTTACTTTTTTTTTTCATAGGAAGATGCTTATTTAAAAATATTCAGTAGTTATAAATCAACTGCCTAGACTCATATGTAAATAAATCACAAAATAAAAGTTATAGTAAGTCTTTAGTTTTATATTGCAGCCAAAGTCTTTCTTTGTATAAGGATAACTCATAAAAATTTATATACTCGTCTTAAGAAGGAAACTATAGCATACATATTCCCACACATTGAACTTGATGGTTTCCAACCAGTCGCATGTGACTCTGTGAAAATAGAGAATGTTAGGAACGATCTGTTTGTGTTCAATGATAACTAAGGCATCAGACATCCAGTCACCTCCCTATAGTGTTCGAGAGTATTCGCACAATATGTATGCTCAGAGAAAGGCTCAGTTTCTATCTGTTGATCTAGAGGTTGCTGTATTAATAGGCTGCACACTTCATTGATTTTTAATTAATTTCTAAAGAGACACAAAGGATAACTGCTACAACCCACAGACATTTCCGTTCTCACTGCAATCCACAGCTTTATTGATCAGTTGCTTAAGGAGCAGAAGTAATCCATTTTAGGTTTACCTCTCTGAGAGAGTGTGGACACTACAAGATTCACTCCTCTCATTTGTAATCATATTGACAAGAGGTCAATCAGAGGGAAGAACCATAGCATGGTTAGTATTCTCTTGATCCAGACATGTGAGTTTTTTACTTGTAATTTATTTAGTAGGAAAGCAGTGGCTCCTCACATATATGCTTTTTAACATACTTTTTTATTTTATTGTTTTCATTTCTTTATTTCTTTAAGAGAAATTTTTTAGTCACAAGGAGACTGTTCTGCAAATTTTACCAATGGAAATTTTCAAAATCTTGGGAAAAGTGATGCATAAAATTTCTAAGAAATATTTTAAGAAATTGTAGGAAATGAAGGAAAAATTCTGTTACCCCTGCCAACCTCAGGAATCTTTAAATAGTGTCCTCATCCACTTTCCTTGGTGTTCAAATATTACTATCTGGAAGTGAAATGGAGTGAAAGTCGTTAGTTGTGCTCAACTCTTTGCAACCCCATGGACTAAACAGTCCATGGAATTCTCTAGGTCAGAATACTGGAGTGGGTAGCCTTTCCCTTCTCCAGGGGATCTTCTCAACCCAGGATCAAACCCAGATCTCCCACATTACAGGCTGATTCTTTACCAGCTGAGTCACAAGGGAAGCCCAAGAATACTGGAATGGGTAACCTATCTCTTCTCCAGCAGATCTTCCCAACCCAGGAATCAAACTGGGGTCTCCTGCATTGCAGGCTGATTCTTGACAAACTGAGCTATCAGGGAAGCCCTATATTACTATCTGGGATTTGGCTTAATTGTTTCAGGGTTTGTTTTTGCCCTATCTTAAATGTCACAGATTTTTACATTTGTTCTACTTACAGTGCAAAGAAAAAGCTACTGCCTGGACAGCCTTTTAAAATTTGGTCTTATTGTTTATTTAATCCAACCACAAATATATATAGAATACCAGATAAATGCCAAGAAATCTTCAAATTGTTGAAAGTACATAGTTGAATTCACAAACGTTGGTTTATGAAGTGCCTCCAGAAGTACTCTCTTAGGAAATCCAGAAAAACTAGTTTGTTTATAAGTTTTAAATGAGTATTATGTACAGAAATTTCTCTTTATTGAATTACAGCACTTATTATATACCTAACAACCATTCAGTTGTATATACTGTCTTTTGTTGGTTTTATGTACGGTTTTATATAGTTTATTAACATACATGGTCATAGGGTGTGATGATTAAGATTGTTGCCTTTGAAGTGCTTGCAGTCAAATCTGGGTTCTTCTAGGCTTTGCCATACACTCTTGGGAAAGTATTTTACTTCTTTATGGATCAGCTTCCCTATCTTAAAATAGAAATAATAGTAACACAGGTCTAATTGAGTTCTTGTGAATTCCTGTACATATGCACCTAAAACAATCCCCTGGCCTTGAGTGTGTATGTAAATGTTAACTATTTCATAGATACAAACATTTATAATGATAATATACCCACTTACATTTTGTCCTTCCCATATGATTTTAGTGTTCTCAATCAACAAGAAATCTTTCCATGTTGTATCTTCCACAGTGACTATTATTGTTTGTCTAGATTCTTCTGTATTTAAATTAGTACTGAAGAGAAGATAATTTATGTTGTAAAGCAAATTTATAGCATTTTAAAAATAGTATTAATGGTTAATTCAGTCTTATTTGCAGTGTCAAGAATATGGAGGTAAGTTTGGTATCCAGGAATAGACGGTAACAATGCTATATATGTGTTTATGTTTGTGAGTTTGTATATGTAATTTAGTGCGACTATGAGAACTAGATTATGTAGAGCAGCATGTTTGAATCTAAAGTAAAACATGATCCTGTTTAATATATGATATTATTTATATATTAGAAATGACACAAAACACTTGTTAGAAAATACAAATAAGACAAAGTAAGCATACACAGATTGAAAGGATATGTATTAAAAACATTATTGTGGATATTTATGAGAAGGCAATGGCACCCCACTCCAGTACACTTGCCTGGAAAGTCCCATGGATGGAGGAGCCTGGTGGGCTGCAGTCCATGGGGTCACTAAGAGTCGGACACGACTGAGCGACGTTACTTTCACTTTCCACTTTCATGCCTTGGAGAAGGAAATAGCAACCCACTCCAGTGTTCTTGCCTGAAGAATCCCAGGGACTGGGGAGCCTGGTGGGCTGCCATCTATGGGGTGGCACAGAGTTGGATACGACTGAAGCGACTTGGCAGCAGCAGCATGATGAATAAGAAATGGAATTGAGATAGAGGATAGAGGGAAACAATAACAATAGTGTGCATGAAATTATAGAGTTTGGTTAGCTTAAAATTCTGAATACTTGAGATCATAAAGGAAAAACAGTCACACACATTGCCTTAGGTTGGCTCCTAGAAAACAGTCTCTGAGAAAAGTTTTCATGTAGCGAGTTTGCATAAGTATTCTCAAGAACAACATCTATCAGACAGTGAAAAATCAACATGAGGTAGAAGGAAAAGCTCAACTATGATAAAACTGCAACAAAGGAATAATTTGATCCCATAATGTGTTCGGGAACTAGAATAGCACTTCATAGTTGTCAAGAGGAGGTATGGCCTTTGTAACTCAGCATCAGCAAATTACTGGTTATGGTCTGCCTCCCATGAGAGGGTGAAACCCCTGGCAGAGCAGCATCCTTGTAGTTGCGTTGTGGGGTCACTGCTCCAAAACAAAGGCAGCTGAGGTGAAAACCATCAGCAGTCAACATTCCCAGAGGCTGAGGTTCTGAGAACTTGGGCATGAAGAGGTTTCTGGGTGCCACACCATAGCATCTACTACATGCATGTTTGTGTACACACACACACACACACACACACACATGCACAAACATATTATTGGAACCAAATTTGATAACTATTTCAAATAGCAACAAATAATGTTTTCATCACACACTATTAAAATAACAGAAATTCAGTTGTCCTCAATATTTCAAAATCATCTTAAGAACTGCAACCTGATCAAGTCTTGTGAAGATCATAGGTGCAGTTGGAAAACATGAAAATTAAACTTGAGTATCAATGCCAAGCCAGTCTGGGACAACCATGTGAATCTGCTTTTCTTCCTTTGAGCAGAATAATAGGAAGAACATTCAGGGGCACATAGAATGAAAAACAGAAGTTGCCACACCCAACAGTGCTGAGTAGCCAGTAGGTATTTTAACCGGCTGCCTTTTCTTTCCGTTATAGTGGTATTGTATCTTTCATAAAATGGATGGATTTGAGATTATTTATTTAACACATGGTATTTTAGGATATTGAATGTTCTAGATGTTTTACAAATATTAAGGTGTTGGATCTTCAAGACAATCCTCAGGGTAGATACTATTATTATCCCCATTTAGTGAAAAAAGAAAATGAAACACAAATAAATTGACTAAGGTCACACAAATAGTCAGTAGCCAGGGTTTAAACATTGGGTTGCACTAAACTGGTTTTTACTAAATTGTATTCATGGTTCTCACTAAACATTTGAAGTGAAACAGCTACTCTTCCTCTTTCTTTACTGTTCTCTGTGTCTATTATTGGCCACCATTTAATATTTTAGATGGATGTATTTTACAGTCCCATCTATCATGGAATAAAAATTTAAAGCTAGAAGACACCTCAGAGATCATTTAGGCCAATTTGTCACTTTTATAGAAGAGGTGAATTGAGTATCTGTGGCCATAAACCTTGTGAGCAGCCTGTCTGGGACTTCTTTCTTGCAACGCTCAGTTCTGTGTTCTTTCTACTGTACCGTGAACCAGCTTTGGCTGGTTGAAAAAGACTTAGTTGATTCAGTTACAGAGCCACCTTAGTTTCACTCCATGCGCTATGTGGATAAAGTTAGCACTTCATCCAGAAAGGTATTTTTCTTCCCTTGAACATGCTCATATCCTTTGCCCTAACAGTAGAGAGCATTAGAGTTCGATTTTTCTTTTTTCGCTCAGGGATAGAATTGCTTTGAGAAGAAAGGGTGGAAAAGAGGAGCAGTTCTCATTTGAAGATAGCTTTCTTGAAGCTCCCTGTTATTAAGAAAGCTTCAGGTTATTAGAATGAAATCAGAAAAAAAATGTACTCTTGCTAACTCCAGAGATTAATGCCTGTGAGAACTGACTACAGCTTAAAAATTTTAGCTCCACGCATGTGTTTGATGAAATTGTCGCCTGGCCTATATGTGGGAAGCAAATATTTATTGTCAGAAATAGTCTGGTTTCTCTTGACTTCCGTTAGCTTCCTGCAGCTGGGAAGAATAGATTGTAACTTTGGATTAAAGCATAATAATGATGCATTTTTTCTAGCCAGCTGTGAGTCAGACATCATAAGATTAAAAAGGTCATTGCCAATACTTCATCAACGCCAATACTTTTAAATTGTCAGTCCCTGATTTTTTTCCAATAGAGTAGTTTATATGAGTCAGTTCTAACCTGAGATTAAAACTTTAAATTCAATTATAATAAGATTATCCTTGGATTTTGTATTAAAGTGCATTCCTGAAAGTCAAGAGTAAAATTTAACTTTCCCCAGTGAGCTTGTGTTTATTGACACATATTTTAAGAGGTAGGAGCAAAATATAAAGTCTTTGGAAACACATTACAGCATTCAGAGCACGTATGAAAATGGTGAAGTTCTGAATGGTTTGAGTGATAGTAAATTCTGAGTAGTTTGAGTAAAATCAGAACTGCAGCACTTGGATCAAGGAGTAGAAAAAAAAATGCCCCTAAAAGGTACGTGCTAAGTCGCTTCAGTTATGTCTGACTCCATGGACTGTAGCCTGCCAGGCAGTTCTGTCCATGAGGATTCTCCAGGCAAGAATACTGGAATGGGTTGCCATTTCCTTTTTCAGGGCATCTTCCCAGGGATTGAACCAGTGTCTCTTATGTCTCTTGCATTGGCAGGTAGGTTATTTATCACTAGAGCCACCTGGGAAGCCCATGCTTAAAATACCTCTACCCAAAATATCCCTAAGTGCTGAGTGATAAAAGGCAAATACTTGGGTACAGAAAATATACTATTTTATTCACTCAAGGAAAACATCCTGCAGCATTGAAAAGTTTTTGACCTATTCTGTTTATAACTTTTATCTTCACTAAATTCCTGAATCTATGATATATTTATGGAAAGCACCAGATCTTTTATTAGATTCCTTAATGTTTCCTTCTCCTTATATGACAGCACCCTCAGGTGAACTGTTATTAAAATAGTATTTTGGACAGTAATTATTCTGAAATTTTTAGCCACACATTATTCATGATGGGAAGTTATGGGTATATATATATCAGCATTTGCAAACATTTATTGAACACCCACTGTGATATATTAGTTGAAGCTCACAGATTTTCTAAAATGGGCAATTCAAGTGAATGAGGGTAAATGATTCTTATGCACTGGAACTGTTGATAACTATCAGTGGAACGACATAGTTTGTTCTATACTTACTACGTATACTACTACTACTACTTAAGTAGTAACTTAAGTACTTTACATGCTATTTGATATCACAACAACCTTTGTGATAGGTGCTATTGTGGCTGTTTTAGAGAGGAAGAAGGTGAGAGAGAGAGAGAGGTTAATCAACTCATTAGAGTCACATAGCTAGAATATGGCAGAGCTCTGGATTCTAGCCAAGCAATCAACTCCAGAATTTATGCTAAAAGCCACTCCACCATCCTACATACCCTGTGACCATAACAAGAATTAAGTTTCCAATTTACACAATTTAACTTCTTGCTAAATTATAAGAAATTCTATAATTTAACAGTTTTAAATATAAAAGAAAACATGTCAGTCACCTTCATTATGCACTGAAATTCACAGAAACATTTGATGATATATTTTTTCTGCAGAAGTACTAGGATCTTTTAAAACTATATGACATCACTATGTACATTAATTTCTGTATGCCTACTCTACCCAGTGATCCATTAAGAGAGGAGGTGGGCTTAAATGTGCAGACTTTGAGTCCCACACCAAGGGACCAAACCCCAGTTGTACCACTCATTAGATACATGACTTGGAGCAAGTAACTTGACCTCTCTTATCAGGGTTTTCTCATATTTAGAATAGGGTATAAGTAGTATGTCTCATGTTGTTTAGGTGTTCAGTTGTGTCCGACTCTTTTGCAATGCCATAGACTGTAGTCCACCAGGCTCCTCTGTTCAGGGGCTCTCCCAGGCAAGAATACTGGAGTGGATAGCTGTTTTTCTTCTTCAGGTGATCTTCCCAACCCAGGGATCAAACATTCATCTCCTGCCTGTGTCTCCTGCACTGCAGGCAGATTCTTTACCGCTGAGCCACTAGAGAAGTTAACCGACCAATGTAGACATGTTTAGTTTAATGCCTGCCATGTTCTAAGAACTCAGTCAATATTAGCTGAGGCTGTTGTCAGTGTTAGTATTCCTATTATATAGTCCACCTGAGCTGGCAGGGCAAGGACATGGGAGTTTCTACAGGGCAGAGTAAGAGGTTCCTTTTCAACCAAAGCAATTCAGTTCAGTTCAGTCACTCAGTCGTGTCCGACTCTTTGTGATCCCATGGATGAAGCACACCAGGCCTCCCTGTCCATCACCAACTCCCGGAGTTTACTCAAACTCATTTCCATTGAGTCGGTGATGCCATCCAACCGTCTCATCCTCTGTCATCCCCTTCTCCTCCCACCTTCAATCTTTCCCAGCATCAGGGTCTTTTCAAATGAGTCAGCTCTTCGCATCAGGTGGCCAAAGTATCGGAGTTTCAGTTTCAACATCTGTCCTTCCAATGAATATTCGGGACTGATTTCCTTTAGAATGGACTGGTTGGATGTCCTTGCAGTCCAAAGCAATATCCCTCTATTATCTTCAAACTTCAAGAGACTTCGGTTTATTTTTGTTACTGATATTTCTAATAACTGTCTGCCCACTTAATTGCATCATGCTCTGGTTTAAGGAGTGATTTTATTTTGAAGGAATCTAGAAAAGAATGTGATTCTAATGAGATCTGGTAAGAAAATCTTGTTCCAATGACTGTGATGTGAAGAAACCTATTGTGAAAAATCCACAGATTTCAACACTCTTATTCAGAACCTGAAATTAGAACTAAGGTGGCAGTCATGATTAATAAGTTGAAAGTGTTCATTTGTATGATGATCTTCCATAGTTACAAAGCAACAATTCAAACATATTTTGATGATTTGATAATGAGACAGATGCTTCTGTTTTTATCTCTTATAATCATGGTCAGATAGCTAAGAAAAAAAGTAGAGATTACCATCTGGTTTCCTGAATTTAGTTCTCATTATTTTGAAGAAAATAATTTTTTTTTTTACAGACAAATTGTATTGAGGTTCAGGATAGTCTATCACCTGCTGAGGCTTTATGTATAGGATTTCAAAGATCTTTTGGAATTTTGGGGCTTTGCTTATACACTCAATGTGTCATTAAAATCTTAAGTTTCTTATTGAATATTAGTTCCCTACTAGTAGAATATATATTTCTTACATATATTTACATTAGGATAATATCTAGTTAAAGGAATCATTATCCACCTAAATTACAAAAGCACAGGCTTATTCTCAATTTACTCTCTTCATCATTGTACAGTTATTTACCAAGGATGGTTATTTTATCAGTGTACCCTGAAATTGTTCTCTCCCTAGTTCCTTCTGGCCTAGTTTATTTGAAGAGTCAGACATTCATGCATATAGGAGCTGGTGACTATCATAAACAAATAAAGACTGAATTCTTGAAAATAATAGTGAGTAGTAGGATCCTAGCAAACTGGGGATCAAATGCCCTTAAAGAGCATAGCCAGTAACCAACTAAAGAAGATCTATGAAACTCATTCAGTGTCGGCATACAAAAATGGAATAGCTCATGGATGGTCAGTTTACAACCTTTATTTTGCACTCTCCTCACTTTTCTCCTGTAATGTGGCAGTGACTCCTGACTTTAGCTATAGTTGTATGTAATCCAGCCTCTATACTGGCACCAGGTGGTATTTTTTAGGCTCCAGTGATAATTGTGTCACTCTCCTCTTAAAAAAAAAAAAAGAGGTCATCACCACATCGAATGCTGCATAAAATGCAAAGGTCAAATTCTCTACCATGATTTATAAAGGGTCCTTCTTGGATCTAGCCTCTTACTCTATTTTCAGTCTCATCACCCACCATATGCATAATACTTCAGAAATACAAAGTTATGTAACTTTGTCCAAGCATGCCACGCTATTGATTCTCCTGTGCTTGTTCTTACTGCAATTTTCCCCCTACCTTGTCCAACTGGTGGACAACCATCCTTAAAGCTTTACTTAGGCCATAGTACCTCTCTGAAGCCTCCCTGCTCATGCACACTTGCTAGACTATACAACAGATGGTCCTCAAAATACAGCTCTCCTTAGGTGCCTTCCACACGTCACCAATCTGGTCAAGTTTTACTCCATATCTGCCCACTTTATTAATTAGCTTCTATCCTCTAATGCACAAACCTTCTCTGACTCTCTTTTGTCTTTCTGGTGTCTCGAAGAGTACTTGGCATATAGTGTGTTCTGTCATTGTGTGTGGATCTGAATATCAACTTCTTTCTAACATGCTTTCCATATTCTGTTATGAAGATGATAAGAAAAAGAATGATGAATGTTTTTGTGAACACTTCGTACAGGGACAAAATTATCAAACAGACTTTATCTCCAAGGCAATGACTGTTTTTATTAATCCTTTAAAGCATGCAGGGGTTTTATGTTCTCATGTTCACTTTATTCTAGAAATCTCCAAGTTGGCATGATCAAGGAGAAGGCACTGTTTAGGAAAGAGGACAAAGCTCCCATAAATCCCAGTTGTGGATTGATTTCAGAAAACGCTAGTACATATGATGTCACCCAACTGCTGACTGATTGGACCATATCAGGCAGTATCTGCCTGGTTGTGTTTAATGGGCATTTATGTAGTGCTCGGCTCATGATGCTGCTTGAAGCAATATTCTCTTTCCACTACACCGAGTACACGGAGTATACGGTTCATAATTTTTTGACCTCTCTGATTTATATGTCTGTTTACCACAGCTTTTGTTTGATATCAGAAACCATTAATCCTTCAAAATCCTGCAATTGTAATGTTAACTGCCAGCAGCATTGATTTGCAATTGGCATGAGAGTATGCTTCAACCATTTTATAACACTTCTGATTTGTTCTTACCACTGAAATCCTCCAATATAGAATTTTCCCTTACTCTTCAACAAAAATATGCTCACTCAAACAAAAGATGAGCACTCTAATATAGACCTTTGAGTGCATTTCCTTAGTTTTACTTCAACCTTTCAGTTAGACTAGTGTTTCATGACTCTTGGTTTCCCTATTGATGAAATACAATGAATAACTATTGTTTCTGGATTATTTTTTACTTGTCCGTAATCTAATATACATGATATGTATACATATAACACATATGCATGCATGTGTATGGGCTTCCATGGTGGCTCAGTGGTAAAGAACATGTCTGCCAATGCAGACAATGTGGGTTCAAGATGATTGAGTCAGGAAGATCCCTGAAGAAGGAAATGGCAACCTGCTCCAGTATTCTTGCCTGGGAAATCCCATGGACAGTGGAGCCTGGCAAGCTACACTCCATGGGGTCTCAAAACACTCAGACATGACTTAACAATTAAACAACAACCAAGAGTACATGTGTATATGTACATATACATATGTGTGTGTATATATTGGGGGAAGATCCAGTTACATCTCTTGTTGGCAATCAGCAATACACTTTATTTTTAATTACATATATGTTTTATGAAGAAAATATATTAAAGGCTAATTTGAAGGTCTTTATAAATGATGTACTTTCACTTGTGAATTCTCACAGTGACTACTAATGTCATCAAAACCAATTTTTAAATTAGAGGCTTTTAATGCCCCTAGGGTATATTTCATTTTTTGCATAATTAATAAGAATAAGGGCTTCCCAATTGGCACTAGTGGTAAAGAACCTGCCTGCCAATGCAGGAGACACAAGAGATGTGGGTTTGATGCCTGGGTCAGGAAGATTCCCCTGGAAGAGGGTATGGCAACTGATTCCAGTATTCTTGCCTAGAAAATCTAATGGACAGAGTAGCCTGGTAGGTTATAGTCCATAGGGTCATAGAGATTTGGACATGACTGAAGCGACTTAGCACGTACGCAATAAGAATAATATAATTCTCAGCCTTGATAGAATCTATAATGATGATTTTGCCTCCATTAAAACTTTATATGAAATACTTTTGAAAAGTATGGACAGCTGAATTTGTTTTGAGTGGGTGTATGGGGAAAGATGACATGAAACAAGATATTGAGAAGAAAACAAAAATATGTGGGTCAGTCCAAATACATTTTCAGTTCAGTTCAGTTCAATTCAGTCGCTCAGTCGTATCCGACACTTTGCGACCCCATGAATCACAGCATGCCAGGCCTCCCTGTCCATCACCAACTCCCAGAATTCACTCAAACTCACATCCATCGAGTCGGTGATGCCATCCAGCCATCTCATCCTCTGTCATCCCCTTCTCCTCCTGCCCCCAATCCCTCCCAACATCAGGGTCTTTTCCAATGAGTCAACTCTTCGCATGAGGTGGCCAAAGTATTGGAGTTTCAGCTTCAGCATCAGTCCTTCCAATGAACACCCAGGACTGATCTCCTTTAGGATGGACTGGTTGGATCTCTTTGCAGTCCAAGGGACTCTCAAGAGTCTTCTCCAACACCACAGTTCAAAAGCATCAATTCTTCAGTGCTCAGCTTTCTTTACAGTCCAACTGTCACATCCATACATGACCACTGGAAAAACAATAGCCTTGACTAGACCGACCTTTGTTGGCAAAGTAATGTCTCTGCCTTTGAATATGCTATCTAGGTTGGTCATAACTTTCCTTCCAATCAGTAAGCATCTTTTAATTTCATGGCTGTAGTCACCATCTGCAGTTATTTTGGAGCCCAAAAAAATAAAGTCTGACACTGTTTCCACTGTTTCCCCATCTATTTGCCATGAAGTGATGGGACCAGATGCCATGATCTTCATTTTCTGAATGTTGAGCTTTAAGCCAGCTTTTTCACTCTCCACTTTCACTTTCATCAAGAGGCTTTTTAGTTCCTCTTCACTTTCTGCCATAAGGGTGGTGTCATCTGCATATCTGAGGTTATTGAGATTTCTCCTGGCAATCTTGATTCCAGCTTGTGCTTCTTCCAGCCCAGAGTTTCTCATGATGTACTCTGCATATAAGTTAAATAGGCAGGGTGACAATATACAGCCTTGACATACTCCTTTCCTAATTTGGAACCAGTCTGTTGTTCCATGTCCAGTTCCAACTGTTGCTTCCTGACCTGCATATAGGTTTCTCAAGAGGCAGGTCAGGTGGTCTGGTATTCCCATCTCTTTCCATTAGCCAGTCTATTAGGACACGTTCATTCTCACTAATGAAAGTGTTTGCAAAAGAATATAAAGTACCTGGGGGAAAAAAATGATCTAACAATTAGCTCATGTGCAGGTAATCCATTCTGCTTTTATAAGGCTTTTGGGAATAAAAGCCAAAAGCTATTTGTGGTTTGCTTTTTAACATCTGCCTCTTCCCTAATTTTGGAAATATTATCAAATTTTTACATTACTTAGAGAAATCAAGCACTTATACCTGAAAGCTAGGAAACTCCTTTTTTTGACAATGGAAAACCCTAGGCATTAACTCGGAGAAGGCAATGGCACCCCACTTCAGTACTTTTGCCTGGAAAATCCCATGGACGGAGGAGCCTGGTGGGCTGCAGTCCATGGGGTTGCGAGGAGTCGGACACGACTGAGCGACTTCCCTTTCACTTTTCACTTTCATGCATCAGAGGAGGAAATGGCAACCCACTCCAGTGTTCTTGCCTGGAGAATCCCAGGGACGGAGGAGCCTGGTGGGCTGCTGTCTATGGGGTCACACAGAGTTGGGCACGACTGAAGTGACTTAGCAAGCAAGCAAGCAAGGCATTAACTGCTTCTTTTGGGAAATTTGGTGTTTTTCAGGGAATGATGTACCTGGAAGAAAGACGGCTTGTTCATCGGGACTTGGCAGCCCGTAATGTCTTAGTGAAATCTCCAAACCATGTGAAAATCACGGATTTTGGACTAGCCAGACTCTTGGAAGGAGATGAAAAAGAGTATAATGCTGATGGAGGAAAGGTGAATATCTTTTTGAGAGCAACATTACTTGAAAATATAGTGTAATATCCTTTTGTCTCCTTATATGTTATAGAAAGAAGCCAACAAACCTGAGGTTTAAGAGATTATAAAATCTTAGTTCTACTATTTGCCTTCTGTCCTACCCACAGTAATATATATATATATTTATATATATATATATGTATATACACATATACACACACACACATATATACACACACATACATACACAACTATATATACATATAGTTGTATACATGTACATACACATACATATGCATATATATTAATAGAATATTTAAAATAGATATATAGCATGTATTACCAACTTCCATTTCTCAAAAGTAGCTAAAATAGGATGAGTGTCTGGATCCAAGTGGTCTTTATGTCAGTTCTAATGGGGAGTGGGTAGCTCCCAAGAAACTCTAAAGATTACATTTTAACCCAGGGCCATATAAATTGTTTCATTGATCCTACTAATTTAAGACTATCACAAAGAGATCAGAGAAGTACTTCTCTCTCACAGACTAGAGAGAAGTCTTGCTACTACCAAGAATCATAAATATTGGAAAGTTGATAGCAAAAGCAACAGATTGCTCTTATCTGGCTCTGTTTTTTTGTTTGTTTGTTTTCATTGTAGCATATGATGTACCAGTTTATTTATTGGATTGACCAAAAAGTTCGTTTTGTTTTAAGTAAAAATTAAAGACACATTTTTCATTTTCACTAAGACTTTTACTGAACAAAGTATTCACTAATCAGGACTTCCCTGGTGGCTCAGTGGTAAAGAATCAGCCTGCAATACAGGAGACTCAGGTTTGATCTCTGGGTTGGGAAGATCCCTTGGAGAAGGAAATGGTAACCCACTTCAGTATTCTTACATGTGAAATTCCATGGACAGAGGAGCCTGGCGAGCTACAGTCCATGAGGTCCCAAGAGTCAGACATGACTTAGCAACTAAACAACAACAATAACAAAAATTCACTAAGCGAAAGAACTTTTTGGTCAACCCAGTATTCTCTGACTCCCTCCACTAGAATGTCAACCATTCTACCCCAAGAAATAGTGCCACTGCCTCTTCTAACTTTTCTGACTCTCCACCCACAAGCCCTGCCTGACAGCTGTCTTTCTGCCTCTCTCATTCACCATATGGGGTCTCAATCCATGCCTTAGTTCCAGTTCTTATCTTTCTTCATTAACCCACATTTAGCTTGTTATTCTTTGCCAACTATTGAGGATACCTCCTGTTCATGTGGGGGCTTCTCTAGCTTGGCCTGGATGAGCTTACATCAGAAGAGACCAAATAAAATAAGCAAATGCAGCCTTAACCTATAAGTGCATGCTAACAAAAACAAGTAATTAATGTGTCAGGTAAATATGTTTATTATTTGCCTTTACTCATCATGGGTCACCCAGATGCATATTATAATTATTTTACAATGACAGGCCTCCAAATGCTAAACATTGATTTTTATACTAAAAGCTTATAAATAAAACTATATATATTCAAATCTTATCACAAACACAAAGCAAAACACAACATGTATATTTTTAAAATCTTCAGTTTTGTAGCTTTCTCTGGCTTTTCCTTGATTTTATTAGCCTATTTTGCCTATTTACTACAAACTGCAACCATTTGAGACCACAGCTTTGAAATTCACTACAAGACTGCACAGAAGTAGAAGTCTATAAATCACATGACTTCACTTGTCTTGAGAACATACAGCTGTAAGATTTGTCTAAAGCAAGATTCATTAGAGCTTTAAATGCCTAGTAACCATTAAGTCTTTATCAAGCCACCTGTGATTTAAACTTACTTCTTTAACAGTGTCTGTAGTCCATAAAGTCGGCTAACTCCTTGCCCATAGGGAAATTACTTTAAATGTGTCTTCTGTTCCCTTTCACTGAATACCATGATTCTGTCACTGAATTACCTTGGTGTCACCTTGGTGAGCAGCCAACCTCATGATTTCAAAGGCCTATTTAGTTTTAAGCTTTCAACTGCAAGGTAGAAGTGTTTATCTTTATTCCATAGAATCTAATTATATTCCCAGCTCTATAACACTGCCATTCGTAGTTGAAACTTGTTCTGCTGACCCATCAGCAGCAGGGTATGTGAGCTGAGTCGCTTTTCTTACAGTGATGATGGATTTGTACTGATCCTCTCATATTCTTTTATATAATTCCTATTTTGAAAATGGTACGTATTTTCAATACTGGCTACCCAAGTTGAGGGAGATCATTTGTGGCTGGGGAACAAAGCAAGGCTAACTTTGGAATTCGTTATTTTAGGTGTTTTAGTGACCAAATTATCTGAGAGGAGAGGGAGAGAACAGGTGTAGAAAGAGTTCATTTTATCAGTGGCCTGAAATTTGAGGGTGGAAAGGGTTCCTGAAAATGTAGGGAATCTTATTTGGGGGAAAACAATACAGTATGACCACATTATTAAAAATATATGTATTAGATGTTTTAGAATTGATATTGTGTGTCATAATATTAACTAGTAACTTAATCACTGAATAGTAAGAAGCTTAGAAAGTGATACTATTTCCCTTTTTACTGTTTATGAAGGTTTTAAAAATAAATATTTTTAATTAATTCTTTTTAAGATTAAATTTCATTTCCTCCCTGTTTTGAAAAATAACACATTTCTATTTTTCTATGCATACAAGAGAAGTGAATCCAGAGACTCATATTGAGGAAATATAGAAATGACTTTTTATATGACTTACACTTCTTATTTTTCTGTAGATGCCAATTAAATGGATGGCTCTGGAGTGTATACATTATAGGAAATTCACCCATCAGAGTGACGTTTGGAGCTATGGTAAATAATTCTTCTTTGTGTTATAAGGCTTTTAAAGCAAAAATAAACATTTTAGGTTTCTTGGTTCTCTAAAATGTAATATATTAATGTCTTAGTTGAGTTGTCTATCATAACCTTTGCTTTGGTAGCAACTTGTCTAATCATTTTGATGAACAAAACAAAACAAAAAGCAGCAGTTTTAGATTAGGGACATTTTCATAGACTCCTATGGCCTTCATTTTCAACAGATCTTTGAAAACATAATTTCAAATGTTTTTTATAAATGTTTTTCAAATGTTTTAATAAATGTTTTTTAAAAAGCATTTTCTTACTGAAATCTAGTTATATAGTAAGAAAATAGAGATTGTTGTTAGAACAAATACCAATTATTGAAAGCAGTAGGATGAAAGCAATAAATGTGAGGGGAGAGATAGATAAGAGAGATGATTTATAATTATACCTTTAATTGTAATTTATGAACTACTTTTGGAGTAAACAGATACATTAGAAAATTAATAAATGAATGGGAACAGTGATTTTAAATTTTAGAACATTTATTTATTTGCATCTAACAGTTTTTGAGATGAGCTTCTTAGTGCCTGTCTGGCTATTTACAAACTTAAGTCCACTAATACTAAGTATTAGTAAGAATAAATCAACACCTTTTCTAAGTTTACATAAACTGTATAAAACTAGCACTTCTAACAATAAAAAGCTCAGTGCTTCTTTAAATGAAAATGTGTTGGTGAGTCTTGAAAGCATGAAGCAATTTATTTAACTCAAATTTAAGCTTAGGTTTTATTTTTTGAAAGAAGATTAAACAACCTGTATTTTTAATCTAAAAACAGTATAAATTATCTTTAAAATATAAGATATTTCTATGGGGTAGTTTTTCTTTCCACACCTGTAAACTGTATGAGGTGTTACAATTTTCATGAAGACTCATGTAGTCTCCTCAGCTTAGAAGCAGAGTGTTGTGTGTTTGAGATTAGGCAAGTACAGGGGAACCCTTGACAAAACTTAATTAAGCTGAAAGGACTAAATTAAAAACAGATATATATCATTACATATAAATCATATACACTTAAATATGAGATAGAAATATACATGAGATACATTAACATGTACATATGCATTTATATACTATATGGTATAGATCAGCATATATATTACATGATAAAGTAGATTTACATATAAGATAGATTTATATAATATCAAATAGATTTTTTTCTTTTCTTTCCCTTTTTTGTTCCTACTTATGTTTCCCTGAACTAAATGTGACAATCTACAAATTTTAAATGATTTCTAGAATAAATAAATACATATATACATTAAAGAAAATATTGGCAGGGCAATCACATTTTTTAATAATAAAATGTATCTTTTGAAGAAAATCCTGTTTTAAGGTCATACTATTATTCTTCATGTTGAGTTGCAATATCTCAGAATCTGATGGATGGACAGATAGGTGGATGGATAGATAGATAAAGGGAACTCTGTTTTGAAACATAGCCGAGGTCATCAATCCATATCTATAAGGCATTTTAGGATTTTTATTATATATCATAGTTGGTTGCAAAAGTCATAAAAGGCTAAGAAAGATTCATAGTCTTATTTACAGTGAATCTACATGGAACATTGCCCCTGGCTGCATCTTTACTTTTATAAAAATAAATATGCATTGAATATGTTTTCTATCTTCAAATGATAAAATTGTAAGTTTTGAAGATGTTTCTGATTTAATTTTCTTGAGATTGCTCTTCTACATGCAGCCATCTCTGTTTAACCGTATCTTGTCATCAACTCTGCAAAGATATAATTGGAATATTATTGGTAGAAGTGGGGGTTTTGATTTTTCTACTTCAACTTTTATATTGATGTGTTTCTGTTTATTGTATTTTCTGTTATTTTTATTTGTAGTTGCCTTGTATCTTACTCATAGAAGTCCTGATAGAGATGTGAAAGTACCTATTCTTTTATAATTACAAATATAAATTAATAAAATGTTATCATTAAATACATAGTCTATAAATATGACACTATGAATAGCCAGTAATCTACTTCTTACTTTGTTTCAGCCTTCGTCATGAACACTGACTTTTAGTCATCAGTTCTATGAATCATTCTTCAGTATGCAAAATCAAGTAGTGTTTTATAAGGCTGAAAGTTAAATTGCATAACTAATTTACATGTTTATACTATATTTAAGATCCATAAGATGTAAATATTAACCAAAAAATCAGATAATCTCTAATGATACTATTATGATGAATAATTTGAAGTTTACATATATTTTTATATTTTAAGCTTTGCATGTTTATCAGTCAATGATAACTGTTATAAACTAAAAATGACTTCAGTGTGAATAAATAATTCATTACAAATGGCAATGGGAAAAAAAACCATCATTAATGAATTTTATATTGAAAGATACTTGTATATGCATCAGTTAAAATTCACTTGTTAATACTGTTGTATTAGCAGGTACAATTTCTGAATAACCTTTACCCCTAAGAAAACTATAACTATTAAATTAGCTAATTATTAGATTATACAGAGGCGCTCTGTGTATGTTACTGTTCGTATCAGTATCATTATTCTTATATTATATTATATTATTCTACTTGCAAGCTAGTATTTAGAGTATTTGCTTTCACCAAGGAAAGAATGTTCTAGTGATTCAAGATACTGTTATTATCTAAGAAATAGACTATTACTGATTTCTTTCAATTTGGAGATGATCACTTTACATGCATTTTGTTTTGCATATGGATCATTCTTCAGTCTGTCTCTCATATGTGCTAAAGAAATGAATCTGTTTTATTCTACTTGTTTTCTTCACATTAGTTAAAAAGAAAGGCACAATTATTTATTGTAACCGAAACATTCTAAACCCTAGCTTGACCTTTAGGACTTCTAATAGCAAAAATGTTAATCTCAAAATTAATCAATAGCAGATTTTACCTAATCATATTTGTTTGGTATCAGTATACATGTATATAGTAAATAAACTGTTTTACAGGCTCTAATGTGATAAAACTTAAACTGGGTCAACAAACATTAGTATAATTAGACTATTTCTAATTACCCTCTGAAAAGCATTCTTTTGCCACAGACATGTTGCTGGTTTGCTCATAGTATATTGCTGATGTGCTTATGTGAGAATTGATCTCTAATTTAGGAGTCACTATATGGGAACTGATGACCTTTGGAGGAAAACCTTATGATGGAATTCCAACCAGAGAAATTCCTGATTTATTAGAGAAAGGAGAACGTTTGCCTCAGCCTCCCATCTGCACTATTGACGTTTACATGGTCATGGTCAAATGTAAGATTGCTAATCAATCTTCACAATTTTTTCTGTGTATTGAAAAATATAAAATTCTAAAGATCATTGTGAAAGGAGAATATAAACACCTATGTTTGTTGCAATTTTTTTAATGTGAAGAAGTATCATGCTTTCATACTATGAAGTCAACATTATATGATTCTTATGCTTCTTATTTATTTCACTTTGATTCTTATCACTTCTATACAATCAACTTGTTTCTCTCAAAGGGATGTAATTAATCACAATAATGTTAATAATCTTTAAAGGAAAAAAAGCAGACTAAAGAAATGATCTACACATAAAGAAAAAGAAGCTTGAAGCTAATCATTTAAAAAGATGAATTAAATGGAAATGAGTTTACCAGTCTCAATCAACAGGAAATTAGCAAGGCAGAGTGGGAAGTGGAAAGGCATGAATCTATATTGAACTAAAAAGATTGTGAATATTTACTTTTTTTCAATTAAATCATTTGTTTACATCTAACTCCCTTATTTTTCTTCCTCCCTTCTGGGTCTCAGACACATACGTGTTATAAATGTGTTTGGCAAGCCTAGGCTCTTAATTTAAATAGAATTAGGGAAGTCTCTGGAGTTTCTGAATTAATTTAAATGAGATTAGCATTCAGCAATCTTTCTTGTGTAATCTGGGGTTTGCCCCTTTTGATTTACACAGGGTTAGCAAAGAAACAAACTGGTGAAGGTGAATAAGCGTCTTATTAATATGAGACTTTGGACCCAGGTCTACTCAGATTTATATTCATGACATGTGTGATACATTCTGACAGTGAGGGAAGAAATAAAAAATGTGCTTTTCAGTTTGGGTCAGCATGCCCTTTTCTCTAAGCGTAGTTCTATTTACTCAATATTTAGTTAGAAAGAAACTGATACCTCACTGAGAATTTAACCTTTTTTGTTCCCATAGAGTTCCAGAAACACTGATTTTCTCGTTAACATCTTGGTATCAAAAACATTTTTTTTAATGGTTGCATATAAAATATAGAGCATTTGAGCTTAGTTAGGAGAGAAAAAAATCAAATAATATTAATGACAGCCAAAGACTTCCCATAACAAGAATAAAGATTGAATTATGAGAAACAGAGAAACAAGTTTTATAACTTTATTAGGTCAAACATTGTTTGGTAGTCATCCATGGAAGAGAGTATGCAAACATACATGCATTACATAACTTGATCCCGTGTAGAGTGAGATGATTTAGATAGTTCATTTAGAAGCTCCAATAAAATAATGAAAACTCAGGAATACATTTTTGCCAAATAAGGACTTTTACCTCGCTTTTAGAACTTTTAGTGTCTAAGAAAAGGGTCATTTGGCAGTAAAATCAAGGAAAGCTCGGTACTTTTATTCTTGTCATTTCATCAGTTAAATAGAGCCTAGGGAGATAAGACCCACTTTATCTAGACTCCCAGCTAAATAATAATACATACCTTGAAAATTGCTGATAGTGTTTTTATGTTGGAAAGGCTAATACTCAGATAAATGAACAGCTATTGCTCAACAAACATTGCCAATCACTTTGCATTAGTTGTTTTTCCCACCAGGAAAAAAAAAATAGCATAAGAAAGTTGCTTTTGATTCTTTTCTTCACTTTTATGCCAGTGTATCACATTGTAATCAAAGTTTTTAATCCATGTCACTCCTGATATAAACTGATAAATTATATTCCAATCTTACCTTCTATACACATTAAAGAAAAGTTTTTAAAAAAAATTCTCTTTACACATAATGAGAAAAGATCTGAGATTTCTTAAGTTCCTATGGTTAGCCTAGGTTATATTTTCTATGATGAAAAAATTAATTTTAAATTATATCAACAAGATAAAAAGCTTATGTTATTATTACATGTAGTTATGAATATCAGTAAACTGTGAGACTCTCACCTATTGAATTGTTTCTTTCATTAGTTTTCTTTGTTTTTCAGGTTATTTTTATTAAAATAATATTTTTCAAACTTAACCTATATTTTTGTAAAATTTGCATCCCACTTCTTCCTAATTATGGATATAGTGACTTTTATTGCTTGTGAATTTCTAGGTTGGATGATTGATGCTGACAGTAGACCTAAATTTAAGGAACTGGCTGCTGAATTTTCAAGAATGGCTCGAGACCCTCAAAGATACCTAGTTATTCAGGTTTGTACCTTTGACTTAGGTTTTTGAGAACAGCACAATGGAAAGCTCACTACAAAACAGTAATAATATCTGAACTTTCGAACTGTGGATATCACCACTCACAAACTGATTAACTAAGCAGAACATAATGTGAAATGACTTTTGCTTGTCAGAACCGCTTCTAAGCATTTTCCCTTAGCACTTAAGTGCCTCTGCTATTGATCTGTCAGATAATTATGATTATTCATGTGCATAAAAAGGCCTTTATCCTCAGACAAGCCTTGAAGTACTCTACTAGTTACATTCATTGTTATAATTATCTCCTCTTGGAAAAAAAAAGAAAATAAATTTTCATTTTCATTGTGTCCATGTTTGAAGGCAGTGAATTAGATATTTAAATATATTGACATTTCATTTCCTAGAAAAATATTTTAAAATATGTTTATTTAAAAAATAATAAAAAAAATAATATCTCAGGTTATTATAACCAAACAATAACTCAGATTTAAATGAATATATATAGATAAAATAATAGACCAAAAGAACATTTTATATGTAACACTACAAAAAATGGATTTGATCATTTAAATTTGCAGTAAATTTTGTTGTGAATATTTTGCATAAACCATAAGCAAATAGTCTGGATAACACTGAGTTAAGATTTCTCAATAAAACAGAGCACTGTATATCTTCATATCAATAGTCTGACATGAAGATAAAAGTCACGTTTTAGCAGACAATGATTTCTATCTAACTTTTTCCCAAATTAACTCTGATTTTAAAAAATGTTTACAAAAATATCTTATAACTTAAATTTTTAAATTCTACTTAAGAAATAGTTGAGGTAAGAGAGTAACAATTGTTTTGGTGTTTCTCCCATTCCCATTTAGGTTCTTTTCCATGCTTGCTGTGATTTTGAATGATATCACTTTCATAATGTTATGCTGTAGAACAAATCATGGATACTTTGTATCCTGATAGCTTTGCACTATCAACCAACCAAATATAATAAAGATTGATAAGTTCATTGCTCTTTCTTTATTATTTACTCTTAAAGTCACAGTTAAACACCATCTTGGCAATGAAACCTACCATTATTCTCAAATCTAAAATGGATTATGCTCTCTAAAAATAGCCATAGCATTCTGCTTTATTCATCTCAAATGGGCATTTATCAGATTTTTTTCTGTATTTAATTTATTTATCTTTCCCTGTCATATCTATATATGTTATAGGCTTCTATATGGCAGGTAATTGTGCTAAATATTTTTTAATGAGTGCATGAATTTGCAATGATTTTGATATTATATAAATTTGCTGCAAACTTCACATATTTAACATGAAGGAAAGAATCATTTTTGTCTGTGTATCTGATGGGCAATTTTTTAGGGTGATGATCGTATGAAGCTTCCCAGTCCAAACGACAGCAAGTTCTTTCAGAATCTCTTGGATGAAGAAGATTTAGAAGATATGATGGATGCTGAGGAATACCTGGTACCTCAAGCTTTCAACATCCCTCCTCCCATCTATACTTCCAGATCAAGAATTGACTCAAATAGGGTAAGAAGTATTACATACCACTTCTCATATTATTTCTGAGAAACAAAATCATGGAAATACTCTGCAAGCACAAAAATTACCAAATAAATAGTATAGCTCAAATCAGTGTGATTCCTAAATTAAAAGCAAGTTTTATCAACAAAAGATATGCCAAACTTGCCACATATAGTTAATTTTGAAAGGCAAGCATGGGCAATACAACATGAACTCTAAAATATCTTCAAGATTTCAAAAGGAGAAATTTTTTTTTTTTTGGTCTTAAATTTAGTTAAAACAAATTTCAATTTTTGAAAATCTATCACCAATTCAAACTAATAAATCTGTATGTGTTTATAAATAAATGAAAATTCTTCCCAAGATAGGCTTTCTCCTTTTTTCTTAATAAGATAATGTGACTTATTGGTCAAGAGACAATACAAGTACAGCTCTTTATTTAGTGGATATTTTCTGTGAGGTCAAAGTAGAAACAGAACACTGTGCAATCCTTTGGACTAAATCAATCATCTTGGTAGGGCTTCTGAATCATTTCTAAGATGCAGATTTAAGTTTTGAAAGAAGCATCTGAACATAATTTCCATTTCATGTTAAATATTAAGTCCACTCTATGTGAATAGCATTTTTTCTCTGAAAACTATAAGTCCACGAATTCATTCATTTATTTTTTGATATTGGTTCATCACTCCTTCAAAATTTATTGAATACCTCTGCATTACTAGACGATTGAAATTCAAAAAGTTTGACATAGTTACTACTTTCAGGATGTACCAACTTTGACAAAAGTCACAAAGATATAGAGACAGAATGCAACATGATTGTGTTATAATCAAGTGTTCATTGGCCGTTATGGAGCATAGAGAAGCCTGTGATAAGTTTCTTCAATTGAAAAGACATACACACGATGCTTACTTTTTTTCTAGAAAGCAATTCTTTTCTTTTGATCTCCTCCTCCCTCTAAGAATATTGTCATAGCTTGTGGAACAAGCAGCATCCTATTTGTCTTGACCATAAGCATAAACCCATTCCAGTATTCTTGCCTGGGAAATCCCATGGACAGAAGAGACAGGAGGGCCACAGTCCATGGGGATGCAAGAGTTGGACGCAACTTAGTGACCAAACCCCCACCACAGTAAGCACAAAAAACTTTCAACTTGCTGCTCATTCTCCAAAACAAAGTCATTTACTTTATTTCAAACTGATAGCAGTAATAAACCTCATGCTTACTATATGTCAACATATACATGTTTACTCTTAATCCTTAGAACAATCCCATGAGGTTCTAATATCATTATCTCTGTCTTAAATATGAAGAAACTTGTCACAGATTTAAGGACTTGATGGATGTCACCCAATCAGTACAAGTTCAGGATCCTAATGTGTACAGGCTCTCTGTGCTATTCATATGATTGCTTCAAAGTGATTGGAACATGTTCTCTTCAATACAGTTGTTTCTCTTGGCATCAACCTCAACCTCTGAGTTACATATTGTTTGGAAAGCTCCCTGGGTATTTTCTTATAAAATCCATCTCCCAACCTGCCCCATACCTTTTCTCCCCTCCATCCTCATAAGGTCTGTTATCAGTTCAGTTCAGTCACTCAGTCATGTCCAACTCTTTGAGACCTCATGAATCAGAGCATGCCAGGCCTCCTGTCCATCACCAACTTCCAGAGTTCACTCAAACTCATGTCCATCGAGTCAGTGATGCCATCTAGCCATCTCATCCTCTGTCGTCCCCTTCTCCTCCTGCCCCCAATCCCTCCCAGTATCAGAGTCTTTTCCAATTAGTCAATTCTTCACATGAGGTGACCAAAGTATTAGAGTTTCAACTTCAGCATCAGTCCTTTTAATGAACACCCAGGACTGATCTCCTTTAAGATGGACTGGTTGGATCTCCTTGCAGTCCAAGGGACTCTCAAGAGTCTTCTCCAATACCACAGCTCAAAAGCATCAATTCTTCAGCATTCAGCTTTCTTCACAATCCAATATCACATCCATACATGACCACTGGAAAAACCATAGCCTTGACTAGACAGACCTTTGTTGGCAAAGTAATGCCTCTGCTTTTGAATATGCTGTCTAGGTTGGACATAACTTTCCTTCCAAGGAGTAAGCATCTTTGAATTTCATGGCTGCAATCACCATCTGCAGTGATTTTGGAGCCAAATAAACAAAGTCTGACACTGTTTCCACTGTTTCCCCATCTATTTGCCATGAAGTGATGGGACCGGATGCCATGATCTTCGTTTTCTGAATGTTGAGCTTTAAGCCAACTTTTTCACTCTCATCTTTCAAGGGGCTTTTTAGTTCCCTCTTCACTTTCTGCCATAAGGGTGGTGTCATCTGCATATCTGAGGTTATTGAGATTTCTCCTGGCAATCTTGATTCCAGCTTGTGCTTCTTCCAGCCCAGCGTTTCTCATGATGTACTCTGCATATGAGTAAAATAAGCAGGGTGACAATATACAGCCTTGACATACTCCTTTTCCTATTTGGAACCAGTCTGTTGTTCCATGTCCAGTTCTAACTGTTGCTTCCTGACCTGCATATAGGTTTCTCAAGAGGCAGGTCAGGTGTTCTGGTATTCCCATCTCTTTCAGAATTTTCCACAGTTTATTGTGATCCACACAGTTATTGTGATCCACACAGTCAAAGGCTTTGGCATAGTCAATAAAGCAGAAATAGATGTTTTTCTGGAATTCTCTTGCTTTTTTGATGATCCAGTGGATGTTGGCAATTTGATCTCTGGTTCCTCTGCCTTTTCTAAAACCATCTTGAGCATCTGGAAGTTCACGGTTCATGTATTGCTGAAGCCTGGCTTGGAGAATTTTGAGCATTACTTTACTAGTGTGAAAGATGAGTGCAATTGTGCAGTAGTTTGAGCATTCTTTGGCATTGCCTTTCTTTGGGATTAGAATGAAAACTGACCTTTTCCAGTCCTGTGGCCACTGGTGAGTTTTCCAAATTTGCTGGCATATTGAGTGCAGCACTTTCACAGCATCATCTTTCAGGATTTGAAATAGCTCAACCGGAATTCCATCACCTCCACTAGCTTTGTTTTTAGTGATGCTTTCTAATAGAAAGAGGCAAAAATAAAGACCTTAAGTATTTTTTCCTTTATATGAAAATATGTCTGTAACTCAGTAGACAGGAGACAGAACTAAAAAGTTTAAGATTAAATCAACTGATCAGATCAGATCAGTCGCTCAGTGGTGTCCAACTTTTGCAACCCCATGAATCGCAGCACGCCAGGCCTCCCTGTCCATCACCAACTCCCGGAGTTCACTGAGACTCACGTCCATCAAGTCAGTGATGCCATCCAGCCATGTCATCCTCTGTCGTCCCCTTCTCCTCCTGCCCCCAATCCCTCCCAGCATCAGAGTCTTTTCCAATGAGTCAACTCAATATCAGTATTTTGTTCATGTCAAGGAACAATATCTTTGGGACTTTCTTGGTGGTCCAGTGGCTAAGATCTGCATTCCCAATGTAGGGGCCTAGGTTCAATCTCTGATCAGGAAGTTGGATAACACATGCTACAACTAAGAGTTCAGTGCCACCAAATAAATAAAACATTTCTTTAAAAGAAGGAGCAACATCTTTAATGTATATAAAGGAGGCACTTTTTTTCCACTGTACACTTAACAAAATGGTCAGATCATAATTGACATTTGTAATTTTACATGACAAATTCGTTACTTTTATTGAAACAGGGAAATTTCAAGAAAATAGTTTTCCTTCATTAACATGATATGTTATAAAGGCCAAGGGCTTGAATCTTTCTTTTTATAATGATTATTGAATTCCAGCTTTCTGTTTATTTCAATTTACACTCAATGCAAGGAATTCATAATGAAGGTCTGAGTTAACTTAATGGAATTAGTAAAACAAAGTGAAAACCACATGAGAAATTATTTGGCCTTTAGTCACCATTTCTTATTCCACATTATTATTTAAACAATGTTATCTGTATACTTCTTTTTCATGTATAATACTTTTTCATGTCTTTGTTAAAAGAATTGTTTTTAAGTATCATTTTATTTTTAGGCCTTAGAAAGCCTCATTATTCATCTATATTTTTCTATTTTTTCAATGGTAATTTCAAACATGTGAAAATACCATTTTTCCCCTTCTTTCCTATAAAGCTAGTCTTATTTTATCATTAAAAAGTAAATTCAATTTTAGGTTCTGTGGCCACCTTACATGGTAAGGGAACATTTTAAGGTGAATTTTAATCAAAGGTTCTTTTGAGCATGTTTGTTGGACTTTGAAACCAAAAAGTAATCCAGTTTTTAACTATAGACTCCCTGCTCACTAGCTGAGAGGATTAAAGTTCTGAATATCTTGACAACTTTGCTTCTTCATTCGTAAAATAAGCACAATACTATTTACATGATTTTTAGGCAGTTTAAAAAATTGCAGCATATCTGAAGTGCTAGGCAAATACTTATTACATTCTTTTAGAATCACACAAATCTTATTTTTAGTTGTTTCCTTGTCAATATAATAAACTATTACATTCTTTTATAAAATTCTCTACACATTATCTATGAAAAACCCATTGATACAATCACTGCTTGACAAGCAAATTATTTCAGATTATTTCAGGTTCTTATAGCAAATAAGTTATGAAAGTTATTTTTATTATGCTTTTCATTATTTCAAATTCTATATATATTTTGATAAATTATATCATCAGCTAAAATTTGATAAATTAATGCATCAGCTAAAAATACAGTGTTGATATTTATCCAGCAAGGTGATAGATATAAAGGCAAATAATGCTAGAAAACATTCAGCTAATTTATATTTTTGTTATTGTTGTTAGCTATTCTCTTAATAGCTTAGGATCCATATTCCTAAAATAACAGAGGGGCTTGGGGAAGGAGGTTCCTCAATTCAAGTTGCTATTGAACTTCTTACAACTTATGGAACTAACACTTTTCATTTCCTTAATGGTAATTGGATAAAAGAAACTTAAGTTGGATGTCAGGAATCTCACATTCTAGAACTCTGACACTTCAGCCTCGGTCATATTATTTAATCAGATTCAGTTTCTTTACTTCAGTGATGAGAAGATTGAACTGAATCACATATAAACACTTTCTAGTTTTAAAGCTATCTTTCCACTGGATGGCTTTTCAAAATAATCATTTATTTTATGTAATTATGTTATATTTTCTTCTAGAAAATGTTTAATTGAAAAATGTCCCAAAACATTTTGGGTTACATCTATACACCACTTTTTTTTTTTTTTTTTCTTATGTGATTGATTATAGAAGAGAAAAACCTAAGGACACAAGTTAAGGAAGCATCTCATAGCTAAATGATGTAGTGGGAGAATTTTGTGATGATACAACAAGGTTACTCTGGTTGCAATTTACCAAGGATCAATATCAATTCTAACAACAGCTGCTACTTGATGATAAATGATTGTAGTCTCAGGATATTGCTTTTACATTTCTTCCAAAATTATGTCAAGGATTCCTGCACAGTATCTTTGATATGATATTTGGGTTTTTTTTTTTTTTTTTTTTTATCTATCAAGGCAGGAGAAAAAGCTATTCTTACTAGGATAATCCATATCACTAGGTATTTTTTGCCCCAAAGTGTTACCTAAGTAGTAATCTTTTAGTTTGTTAGGTTATTATAATGAAAGAGCAAATGAATTAATATAGTGAATGTTTATCTTGGGCCAGACACTGTGTTGGGCAAGAGAGTACAGAGGTAAAAGCAACCTTGTTCCCTCAAAAAATTAATATTCTAGTTGAGGAAATAATGTACTGAGGGCAATATGCCTGGTATTGTAGGAAAAAGACCAAATCAGCTTAAGAGGCTATAGAAAGTCATTTGTGGCTGTATTTGAATCTAGCTTGGAGTAGAAGTGGAGTTTTGGTAGGTTGGGACTGAAATGGATCAGAAGAAAGCAAAAGTCAAAACTAAACAGAAACTCTGACATGAACAAAGACATGATGTATTTTTAAGTATACTTTAAAAAAATCCTCATTTTTGTAATAGTTCTATACAAACTCTTTGTCACCCCATGGATTGCAGCCCTCAGGCTCCTCTGTCCATGGGATTCTCCAGGCAAAAATACTGGAGTGGGTAGCTATTCTCTTCTCCAGGGTATCTTCCCTACCCCAGGGATCAAGCCTAGGTCTCCTGCATTGCAGGTGGATTTTTTACTGTCTGAGCCACCAGGGAAGCTCTTTTCCATACTGTACATGCTTAATAGCTCTGTTATCAGAGGAGATCTGATGGACCTTCTCTCAGTTTTCCTATTTTTTATCAATGTTATGAAGGCTTGAGACATGGTTGTGAAATTCTCTTGCTTTTCATTAAAACTATGCAATTCAAAACCAAATCCTTTCTGGTCTTCCTGAAAAACAGCTCTCAAATTCCTGCCAGTATTCTAATTCAGGCCTTCATCACTTCAAAGGAATTACTAAAAAATCATTCAAACTAATATCTACATTTTTTAAAATTTTTGCAGATGGGCTGTTTTTATATATAGGGTTTAATGAATAAAAGACAGTATTGTGAATATGTCAAACACTTGATCATTTACTAGCATTAATTCCTTTCACTTTATTTTGTCCTCATCTATTGAGAGTATGCCTTTTATTTTCAGCAATGGGATAAACTTGAATGATATATGTTATATTAGATTTCTCTTTATATGATATATAGTCCTATTGTCACTAACAGTAGAAGGAATTTTGAACATTCATCCTAGGAAATGCCTTGGCCATTCCAGTTGACCAGTCACTGCAATTTATTTTCCACTACTCTCTAGCTCACACATACAAAATTGCCCAGAGCTGCAAGCATTATCCCTGTCTTGATCTCTTTCAGTATATAGATCATATTGGTGTTTTCTGTTTTAGTTTGGAAGTGTGGGTGGATAGTTGCTATATTTTAACAAAGAATTATTTTTCCTTATGCATTATAGATTTGTTTATTTGCTTTTTTCCCCCTAAATAAGAGCGTATAATCAAATTACATTTGTTTAAACTTCTAAGTTCTTGGAAATTATATGGATATTAAAATTAATTCTGATCTCTCTGGTTTGTCACTAATTTGAGAGTATCTCTCAATCTCTCAAATGATTAATTTATCATCAAAGTAACAATGTCTTTTTGTGCAATGTCTTCTCTACCAGTGACTTTCTTAAAATCTGGCTATATTATTTCAGTTATACTACTGTTTGTAAGCTTTACTTTTCTTTAACAAAATATTTTTTTTCATTAGTATTACTCTTTTATTTCTCCTTGATTCTCAAAAGATTTTCTTAGAATTTAGGTCACAGCATCATGTTAGACTTAATGATGTCTTTTATAATACCAGCTCTGCATTCTTCATATAACCCTATATTTATGAATTACACACAAAAATTAATTACTCTTCAATTTCTTAAGTAAGAAAGAAAAATTTTAGTCTTCTTTCTCAAATCTCCAGGTATCATAGATATCTCTTCTAGTAGATTTGGACTTGAGGTACCACCTCCTTGTTATAGTATCTTATTATTTCCTCTATAGTTGTTTATTGTTTAGAGAATCTGCTCTTTCTGTTGGCAAATGAAAGATTTAAAACTAAATACTAATGCCTATGAATGCATGTTTGCAGATGTAATAGAGGTGGTATATTTACTAGAGCATGGTAAATCAGAGTAACCTCTGCACCCCGACCCCAGATGAAATGACAAGAAGTTATATAGAGCTTTCCAGACTCAAAGCTGAGGGAGGAGAGGAGGTTGGCAGTAAATTAAAAAAAAAAAAAAATTAAAATACAATATGTTATTCCCTGTACATAAAACTCCATGGTTCCACTTACATAGAGACCCCTGATTATTCTTACCACACCAACAATATAATCTTCTTCCCTCTCATTTTCCATTTTTCCTTCCTTCTTTCCCTTTGTATTTATGTCCTTCTCTAGTCACTTGTTTCAACTAGATTTTCTCTGAATAAAAATATATCCAAATATGGTCCAAGAATATCAATGAACTCAGTAATTTGTATCACTGAGCTGCCCCATTGTAATATGAGGTGACATGTAAGTAATTATATATTCATAGAGTGCCAGAGATGGGATCTTAAAGCCCCTCTGGTACAAGCACTGTCATCTACAGTGAAGTCGCTCAGTTGTGTCCGACTCTTTGCGACCACATGGACTGTAGCCTACCAGGCTCTTCCATCCATGGGATCTTCCAGGCAAGAATACTGGAGTGGGTTGCCATTTCCTTCTCCAGGAGATCTTCCCGACTCAGGGATTGAACCCGGGTCTCCCGCAATGTGGGCAGATACTTTACCATCTGAGCCACCTTGGAAGTCTACATGTGTAAACTGATACTAGAAAAGATAAAATCCAGAACTTTGTGTCCTTTGCTGTTAAAGGAAAGGTGAGAAACCATTCTCCGATCTCTTACTTCTAACATTTAATCGTTTATTGTTTCTATCTACTTTTTTTACTGGTCAAAACATGGATATCTTGATGTTGACTTCAAGTCTAATGAGATTTAGCATTGATTGGTTTAAAAATGTTCCTGCTGGGAGTGCCGTAAGAGGCCAGAGAGCCTGCTGCTGTTTGCCTCCTCTGTTTATTCTCCTGTGAGACTCCCTGTAATCAAGACTTAATGGTTTAGGAGGATCAAATGGAACTGATAAAGCCAAAATCCAAAATCTTGGAGCACAAAGGGAGCACAGTGTCTGTGTTGAGACTCAGTAATTACATGCTTGAAGATAAAATGATCCTTGCAAGTTTCATAAAACTTTCAAAATTTTCAAACACTAATTTAAGTATAGTTACCACTTATTGATCACAGATTTGTGTGTTATGTTCGGCTCTGAGCTTCTGAGCTTTTACGTTTGTTACCTTAATCTTCATAGGGAGAGGGTGGGATGATTTGGGAGAATGGCATTGAAACATGTATAATATCATATATGAAATGAATTGCCAGTCCAGGTTCAATGCATGATACTGGATGCTTGGGGCTGGTGCACTGAGATGACCCAGAGGAATGGTACAGGGAGGGAGGTGGGAGGGGGGTTCAGGATGGTGGATTCATGTTGATGTATGGCAAAACCAATACAATATTGTAAAGTAATTAGCCTCCAATTAAAATAAATAAATTTATATTAAAAAATAAAAAATAAATTTACACTAACAGGAAAAAAAAAAAGACTAAGCAGAATTTACCATTTGAATTCTACAGAGGAGAAACAAACACAGAGACATAGAAGCCTCTTTTTACTGAGGCTTCCACCTTATATGGTAAAAAGTAAGATTTGAACACAGAGGTGTGTCATTTATAGTCTAAGTGTTTAACGCCCACCTTTCATTTGTTAAAATAGCATGGAAAATCAATATATCATCTCCAAAAAATAACAACATATAAATAAAAGCCTAATAACTATTCAAACTGCTAAAAGCAGTACATATTTATTTAATTTTTTAAATATTTAGGACAATCTTTATGAAACCTTTTTTACCCTAGCCTACGAAGTCATATTTTGAAAAGTACTCACACCTTTTCTTGAACTCTTTGAGGATGCAAAGTCCACTACAAGCAATATGTTATAAAAACAGAGTCCCTTTCATTCTTGGCATACTCACAAATTAAATGATAGCTTATAAAGTTTACAAAGGACTTTGATATAGGTGGGATTTTATTTTCACACCATAATCCCAGAGACACAGTATTTGAAATCCCTGACTTGATAACTTGGTGAAGACTTGTTAACTCAAGACCCAAACCAGTACCAGGCCAAACCAGTATCTGACTCCAAACTGAGTGACTCGACTATTAAATAGTGGTTCATCTGAAAGCACGTGTTGTTGGCATCATTGTTTGTTGCCTCTTCTCAGTACTGTACTTGGACACTGCCAAACAGACCCTTCTGTGACATGGAGACAAAGGACCATAGCAACATGGCTTGTTGAAGGCGAAACTAATGTTAAAGAACATTTCCGTGATCTTTTTGAAATTATTTTACAGAAGCAATTATCAGATACCTTAAAAAGCCTTTTTAAATAAACAAAAGAGCTTCTTCCCTGCTTTGTTCAAAAGTGCTAAGGAAAAAACTCAGAACAAGAAAGGGAAACAAAGAGGAGGGAGGGGCCCCTTAGAGATTTAGATATGGAATGTTAATGAATGTGTTATCTAAATCACTTAGATGGTTATGTTTTAGTATTATTGCCACAAGATTCCTAGCTCCACTTTACATTATGGGAAACATCTCATCAAGAAGTCTTTTCTTTACTGTAGGAGACCTGGAGAGCACAATTGTGAGTTTCTTTACCCTTTACACAATAGAATTGGGAGATTATCATCAACTTTCTATTCATATTTTGTGGAGGTTATCTAATTTATGTGTGTATATATTTATTTATTTATTTATTCTGACAAATCTTTGTCTGCCAAAGCTCCCTGTTCAAGCCAGATTGCTCTGATGATTTCTCCTGCAAAGGTTTGAGAGAGAAATGTTCTATTTCTTTGTCAATAAAGATTGATGGCATTTTGAGAGGTGCAGAATATCCTTTGATTGCTCCATGAAACAGACTGGAAAAGATGTTCGTGGGTAGTGGGGGGTGGGCTCACTCATCAGCTTTCCTTTGTGCAGTTGCTGCAGTTGCACACACCCTCATCACAAGCATCTTTGTGTGTCGGTCCCTTTTCTCCTTCACCTGTCCAAATGAAATTTTCCATTGTACTCTTAACACACCAGTGTTCTCAAGAGAGGCTAATGTGTGCACTGTAGTTCTCACTCAAACACTGTAGACAGATGGCTGTGAACCACCCTCTCATTATACTTTAGCAAAGGTTGAATTGAGAGAGGGATTCCCCTGGAGAAGGGAATGGCAACCTATTCTAGTATTCTTGACTGGAGAATCTCATGGACAGAGGAGCAGGGCAGGCTACAGTCCGTGGGATCACAAAGAGTTGGACACAACTGAGCAACTAACACTTTCATTTTCAGACCACCATAGGAAAAATTCCAAATACTGTGACCTTATCCCTTGTAAAATGTTTTGACAAAAGAAGTACTTTTTTTTTGAGAGTAAATTTGAGAGGGGAAAGAAAACATAAGTTTAATTCACAACCAATTCGGTTTGCTTTGTCCAACAAGAATCATAGACATTGTTTAGTAACATCCATACTTGTTTTCCCTCTCTGATAGAAAAGAATAATATTTAACATTCTTTGCATTAATGGAGATGGTGAGATGTATACAATTAATATTTATTCGGAGTTTGGTGTAATTTGTTCTTATTTAGAGCTAGGTACTATAATTTTATGTTATATAGACCGAGCTTTTGAATATCCTGAGTTTAAATGACTAAACTTATTCTTTAACTCCTCAGTTTAGTCGCTCAGTCATGTCTGACTTTTTGCGACCCCATGGACTGCAGGACGCCAGGCTTCCCTGTCCATCACCAACTCCTGGAGCTTGCTCAAACTCATGTCCATGGAGTTGGTGATGCCATCCAACCATCTCATCCTCTGTTGTCCGTTTCTCCCACCTTCAATCTTTCCCAGCATCGGGGTCGTTTCCAATGAGTCAATTTCCTCAGATGGACCAGTGTTACAGTTCCATGTCACAGCTCAGTTTTATTTAGAAAGCAAAGGAAAATAGATCCTTGAGGTGTGAGGGTGGGCCGACCCAAAAAACATGAAGAGAAGTCTCCTGGCCCAATTTTGCCTCCTCTTTTTATATGTTTTTTTTCTCCTCCCCACTGAGCCTGCCCTATGTAAATTGGGCTAGCCAGGAGGGCTGTTCTTTTACCTGAGGTTCTCACTCAGGTCCTCGGACCTTCCTTTGTTCTGTTCTGTGGCCTTTTCCCTTCTTTGACTTTTAGCCACCATCATTCTGGACTCCTTTTTCCTATTCTAACTGCCTAACACAAAGTTTGACATAAGTGACGGTTTTGGGAAAATCAGCAAGATTTGGGTACCATTTGGATGTTGCAGAGTGAGATAGAGAATTCAAGGTGACACCAAATTTTCTCAATGAAAGGTTGAGAAAATGTCAATATTACTAGTAGTGTATGAGAATAGAGAACGTATAATAAGGAAATATATTCAATATTTTGGAATATAAGTAGATTCAGATGTTAGATACTTGGGAATGTATGTCTAGAACTCAAGTGAAGTTGAATCTTGGTTTGGATGATTCAACTTGATTCATGATATATTGGTATTGTTCTTGAGAGTAGCTTTTGTAGAATATAGAACTAATGAAGAACAGAATATGATTGAAGATTAAAGGCAGGCAGTGGTAATTCTTTACTTTTTTTTTTAATTGTAAAGGGAAGAAATGGGATTAAATATAAGCTCAGAGTGAAAGATTACTCAGAGAATGCTTTCTAGAATAATAGGAATTCAAATATTCTTAAACTAGAGTGAGGTAGTGAAATCATAGAGACAGAAAATAATAGGATATGGGCGGAGAAAAGTCTAGAAGTAGTTAGCAGAAGATAAGGTCAATACATTTAAAGAAAATTTATCTTAGGCAGAACAGTGTAATCATTGGCACAAGGAAATTTAAGGGTAAGATTTTAACCCATCAGTCAGACAGGTTTCTCTGTCTCTTGAACACTAGGTAAACTTTTATTTAACCTAAAGTTTACAGACGGAAGATGTTCAAACTACCTCTCCTTTTTTTTCTTTTAACTCATTGGGAGAAAATGTTTTTTTAAGTAATTTGAAAAACTTGCAAAGTGTGCTAGCAGAACATGGGCTTGGAGATCTCACTGTGTTTAAATCTGGGCTTCAGTACTTATGATTAATAGTTTTGTAAACTTGAATGACTTCACCTCTTAGTTTCCTTTTCCTTTTTTGAACTCTAGGTTCAAATAACACCTACTGTTGATTTTTTTAAAATGCACAACATGAGAGTTCCGAGTTAAGATTTTTTTGTGGCAGAATGAGGACTGCAGCTTGGGACACTGCCTTTCAGATAGCTCTGAGAAACAACTCCAAGGAGATAAGGGGGAGCTAGCCCATGGCACCCCACTCCAGTACTCTTGCCTGGAAAATCCCATGGATGGAGGAGCCTGGTAGGCGGCAGTCCATGGGGTCGCGAAGAGTCAGACACGACTGAGTGACTTCACTTTCATGCATTGGAGAAGGAAATGGCAACCCACTCCAGTGTTCTTGCCTGGAGAATCCCAGGGACGGGGAAGCCTGCTGGGCTGCCGTCTCTGGGGTCGCACAGAGTCGGACACGACTGAAGCGACTTAGCAGTAACATAGGATATATAGGAGTTTTGCAACAAAGGGCAGGTAGTCAAGTAGTCAGAAACATCAAACAATTAATGTTAATTAAAGAAACCAGATTTGTCAAGTTAAGGAATTTAGTTCTTTTCTTGTACGGGCAGATGCAAGAGTATGGGCTCACTGATATCAATTGTTTGATATGCACCTCAGCTATCTGGATCAGTTTCCTGTGTTTTCACATCCTAAGTTTTCTCAGGGTTCACTATAGGGAGTGGCTGCAATCTGATAGCTACTAGATGGCAGGTATTCTTTTCCTCCCTGAGTGTCCTCAGGGTTCACAGTGGGGAGTGACTGCAGTCTGATGGCTGCTAGATGGCAGGTATTCTTTTCCTTCCTGAGTTTCTTCAGGGCTCACCAGCTTACTTGTAGAACTGCAATCGCTAATAACTGTGATATCCTTGTTTCTGATAGGGCAGGAAATATTCCTTTGCAGATATCACTGGGCAATGTAAGTGATTGTTGTTTAGTTGCTAAGTCATGTCTGACTCTCTTGTGACACGATGGACTATAGGCTGCCAGACTCTTCTTTCCATGGGGTTGTCCAGGCAAGAATACTGGAGCAGGTTGCCATTTCCTTCTCCAGGGGATCTTCCCAACCCAGAGATTGAACCTGGGTCTCCTGTATTGACAGGTAGATTCTTTACCACTGAGCCACCTGGGAAGCCTATCTGAGTGATACCAATTAAGAGTGTTAGTGTTGGTAATTGCCTGTGAAGACTATAGATAATAATCGCAAGGATAAGGACTTTGTGTGTGGGTATCAAAAGAGGATGCCATGATCTGAAAGTTTACAGCTTATTAATCCTGGCTTTGATGCCTGAGCTGAATCATAGAATGAATATTTTCCATTAGAAAAAATAATCCAAAGAAACCTTCTGGATGCACAGAATAGGAGATGGAGTAGCACTGCTCATGAATACCAGATTTCTGATAAAGAATAAACTGTAGGGAATATTCTCTGAAAAGTGAGGGGAGAATATGGGAGGATATAGGTATTATGGAGCCAGTCATATCATTGGGAGTAGGAGTTGAGCCTCTTTAAGAAAAATGCTGCAAAATAAAAATATTAAATAAAAAAAGAAAAGGATATAAATAAACTTATTTACAAAACAGAAACATACTCACAGAGAGTGCACTTATGGTTACCAGGGGAGAAGGGTGTCGGGAAGGGATAGTTACCGAATTTGGGACTGACATGTACACACTTGTTTTTAAAATGGATAACCAAGGACTTCCCTGGTTATCCAAAAGTTAAGGCTCTGTTCGTCCCATGCAGGGGGCACAGGCCTGATCCCTGACAAGGGAACTAAGTTCCCACATGCTGTGTGGCCAAAAAAAAAAAGGCATAAAATGGATAACCAACAAGGACCTAGTGTAGAGCACAGGAAGTTCTACTCAATATTATATAACAACCCAAATGGGAAAAGAATTTGAAAAAGAATAGATACATGTATGTGTATAATTGAATCACTTTGCTGAACACCTGAAACTAGCATAGCATTGTTAGTGAACAATACTCTCATATAAAGTAAAAAGTTAAAAATAATAAAATTCTTACTTTTTAAAAGTTTACCAAATTTCCCAGGCCCTGGAAGAAGTGATGCAACTGAAGAGCCTGAAGCTCTTACCGCTTCAAGGTAAATTCACTCTGGGTAGAGAAGGTAAGGTTATATGCAGGAGTAAAGACTGCTGGGAATGTATGTGTTCCAAGTTTCAAATAGCACTTTAGTGAAAACTTCCTCTGGGGCTCCCAGTATTTGGAAACTCAAGATGGATAGGGTGGGCCCCGGAAATTCAATACAATAGCAAAGTGGCGCTTCCTTCCTCCCTTCTGGAGGTGGATGATTTAGCACTTTTAGAAATTGTATTTGTGAGCTGCTAAACATTTTATGAATGTTCACTTGACCAAATGCTTAGGATGAGTTGTTTTTACTCTTCTCTTGACCAAAATTTCCAAGCAGGAAAATATGAAAGCATTTCAAAGCAAATAATTCACAACCTGGGCTTATGTCAAGCTCTCTTGGAAATATCTTCTCCTCCTGCATAACTGATATTCAATATGCTTTTGTATGGAAACAGGTTGGATTAAAATATCCTAAAAGTGCTGTCAGTGTGCTGATTTTATTTCTAACTGCTTTGGTTACCTTTCAATAAGGGTTTAAGAAATCAGTCTTAAATGATCAAAACATTCTCTTCTCATTTATTATTTTTGGCAAAATCTGAGCTACTAGGTATATTTTTAACATTTAGACAAGTAAATTTGGGAGAAATGAGAGAAGTGAGAAACTAATAACAACGATTTGATTATGTATTTAAGGAGCTTGCGTTCTAAAAGATAGTATTTATGAAAAATTTCTAATTCTGTTCCTATTATTGCTTCTATGGCTATTTAAAACATATTTAATAAATATATATTGATTATTTGATGCTATATGAGAAAATGCTTCAATGTATTTCAAAATTAAGCTGATCTTACTATCAAAAAATTAATTAGTTGGTCATTGTTCTGGACTGAATTGTACCCCTCCCAAAGATACACTGAAATGTTAACACTGTGAATGAGACCTTGTTTTAAAATATGGTCTTTGGAGCTGTCATTAATTTAAGGTGAGGTCATTAAAGTGGGCTCTAATCGAAAAAAAAAAATAATAAATAAAATAAAATTCTTGGGTATATGTTTACAAATAAAAACAGTAATGGTTTTTATGAGAGCCTGGGAAGTCTAACATTTAAGACTTACAGCATGAAAGACAATCAGCCACACTCTCCTTTGTGATTATATTTATTAGGTCAAGTATTAATATTTTATTTGGTCAAAATGTAGCTGCACTTTTACATAACATTTTCTTTTAGATGCGATAAGTAATAATTGTGCTACTATTAATACATAATAAAGGACCAAGTGGCCTGGAAAATAAACCAGGAGCTTTTCTTGCCTGTCTAGCACTTTTTTTTGTTGTTTGTTTGGTAGACCTTGGGAGAAAGCCTGGGGTATGCAATATGAGGAAAAATCTAATCTATTTTATTTTTCCCAACTCCAAGTCATTTATCAAATTATTTCAGATTGCAAATCTAAGCACTTTTCTATAATTTAGCAACTTTCTTTCCAAGAGGTGTCTTTCTTAAAAGTATTTAGCATACTTTTAAAATCTATAAAATGCTTCAAGTCTTAACTTATTAAAAAAGTAACACATAGGAATTCTGTCTCCACCAAATGGGGTAGGAGAATTCAAACATTTCTTACATTAGTATGTGCTTCTCTTAATGTGCCAGTTTTCCCTGAAAACATCAATGATCTCAGGGAATAAAAAAAAATTTAAGCACACATTCCGGACTGAGGACTTCTCCTTGCCCTGTTAACAGTGCCTTAGCATGACTTCCGAGACATAGGAGGTGTCTGTCTGAGTCAGTACAAATGATTCAAGAAGATCAAGGCCAACACATGCTCTGCAGAGATGGGAGTTTCTAATGTTTGGCTTTCATGGACTCTGACACCCTCATCATCAAAAGAAAACAAAAGTAATGAAGATTTTATTTCAATTTATCATAATCTCTACTGTTAGGTCATTCAGTTAATTTTATTTTAGCTGCTTAAGGAATTTGTTATTGAACATTTAATATGCACCTTTCTGTGTCTAAGGGCTGAAAGAGGGTCATGCTTTGATTTACTGCTGCACTAAGAAAAGCATATCATTACTTTTTTTTATTTTCAAAGAAATGTTTTACAATGACTTTAAATGATGAGCTAACCTATATATATATATTCAAATGAAACAAATTATTTTTTATTTGTATCAATAACACCATCCCCTTTTGATAATGTTTTCAAATGACATTCATGTGTATGCAAGTGCTCAGTCACTCAGTCGTGTCCAATTCTTTGTGACCCCATTGACTGCAGCCCACCAGGTTCCTCAGTCCATGGAATTTTCTAGGCAAGAACACTGGAGTGGGTTGCCATTTCCTACTCCAGGGGATACTCCCAACTCAGGGACCGAACTTGTGTCTCTTGTGTCTCCTACATTGACAGGCAGATTCTTTACCACTGAGCCACCTGGGAAGCACTTTAAATGACATATATAATATTAAGGCTGCAAAATGAACTCTATCATCACACAGATACAAAATAGGTAACTGTATACTTTTATTCTGGTATACAAGAAACATATGCTTGCTTGGTTTGCAGCATTTAATATAGTCTTGTATGAGTGATACTTGGACAAGTCACCCTTCAGCTGGATTTTTTTTTTAATTACTAGAAAAAAATACCATATTGCACATTTATATAATACATTTTTTTTCAAATACATTTACCATGAACATGAACTTATAAAACTCATAAAGCAGGGACAGACATTATTATTTCCATTTTACAGATGAGGACATTAAGCTTTGAGTACAATTTATTTACAGCAACAGAGCTGGTGGGTGGCAGTGCTCTTCCCTAATCAAGAGCTGTCCTTCTATAGCTTCTTTCCTTCCTAGAGACTTAGAATTTCATTTATTTATAACTTTAATTTTTCTGTACTGTGCGTCAGTTGCTCAGTCATATCCAACTCTGCAATCCCTGGACTGTAGCCCACCAGGCTCCTCTGTTCATGGGATTCTCCAGGGAATAATACTAGAGTGGGTAGCCATTCCATTCTCCAGAGGATTTTCCCGACCCAGGGATCGAATCCAGTCTCCTGCATTTCAAGTGGATTCTTTCCCATCTGAGCCACCAGGAAAGCCCAGTCCAATACTATTTAACCATAATTATTCTAAAAAAAAAAAAAAAAACTTCTGAAAAATTTTTAATAATTTTAATGATTCTTCCTGTCTGTTATGCACAGAAATGTAGGTGGATGGTATGTACAACTTAAAATGAATACTTGCAAGGATCTGTGTTTGAGCTTATGAGCCAAAACTACACTTTTCATCTGCCTACAGGCAATTTATCCTCAGCGTTTGTCTTTCCTATTGTTCTTACTTAATTTATATTCTTCAGGATAAAGCAGAAGCTGAGTTTCCTAGACCTCCAAAGCATTAGGAAATACATAGAGGTCTCAAGGGAATGTTGTCGTACTAGTGATAGAATCCTGATGTTTTATGACTAGATGCAAAATATCCATTGCATCTGGAACCACTCGTTATTTGTAAAAATACTTTTTTTGGCCATTAGAATTAAGACTTTAAACAATGCCTCCAGAAATAGTAGCTAATTGACAGAAAGAGTGAGTGTACTAGATAAGATATAATATTCAGATGATTGTTTGGGATTCAGTTTAAATTTAGGACTCACCCTGAGTATCTGCAGAGTAAAATATGTGCAATATATAATTTAAGGAATGTTAAAATTCTTTATACTTTAAAACATATCCCACTGCCTGAGGTCTTCAAAGTGAAAACAGTGAAAGTGTTAGTCACTCAGGCCTGTCTTACTCTTTGTCTTACTCTTTACTCCCCATGGACTAGGACTATAGCCTGCCAGGCTCCTCTGTCCATGAAATTCTCCAGGCAAGAATACTGGAGTAGGTAACCATCCCCTTCTCCAGGGGATCTTCCCAATGCAGGAATCGAACCAGGAAGGCCCAGAAATTCTCATTAATAAAGTCAAACTTGAAGTTTAAATATCTTTTCCATCTATCCATCCTTTGATTCAATATCCTTTTACTAAATATTCATCACATCTATGTTCCTGACCTGTGCTAGGTATGAAGGATATAACAGTAAATTTAAGTCTTCTTCTAAATAGCCTGGGGCTTTGGCTCAGATGGTAAAGAATCTGCCTGCAATGCAAGAGGCCTGAGTTGGATCCCTGGGTCAGGAAGATCCCCTGGAGAAGGAACTGGCCACCCATTCCAGTATTCTTGCTTGGAGAATTCCATAAACAGAGGAGCCTGGTGGCCTATACTCCATGGGGTCGTAAAGAGTTGGACACAACTGGGCAACTAATACTATCACTTTCTTCTAAATAGATTCACAATCTAAGAAAGATAGCAAACTAATGAAGTAAATAAACGATTAGAATAAAATTGATGAATTACTCATATGGGGTGCAGAATAGGTTCTTGATAGATATTTTTGAATCAATAATTACATGTAAACAGAGCAATGATAGCATTCCATAGAATTAATATGTAATCAAGATGAAGATACTAGAAAGAAATGCTTAGGAAACAATTGGAACCTGGGCAGGTAACTGGAGGTAATAGAAGTCATGGACCATCAGGAACTGCTGGTACTTTTTTTGACTGGAGGCATATGATGAATAAGCAGAAAGACAAAGCTGGAAAAACTGGCAGGAGCCATAGCTACAAAAAGCCTTCATGCCACAAGAAATTGAGATGTGTTTTAACCTGAAGCCAAAAGGGGTCTTGTAGGTTTTTAAGCAGGAAATGAAGTGTGAATATTAGATTGGAATGAGGACATCAAGGAGACCAATTAGAAAAATATTATAGTAGTTTAGTCAAGAAATGTGGTCATCATTAAGTTCATTGCATGTGCTGTGCCTATTTTCCCTAGAGTCCTGGTTTACTCCTATTACTCCTGACTTAATTATTTATAGCATTTTCTTTTATGCTCAAAATTTCCCAGTTAGAATGCTAAATGATTTCACACCTTAACATCAGAATTAAAACAGTATCAATGAAGATGGAGAAAATGGTTGTATCCTTGCGGTATTAAGATGTTTAAATGGGTAGATGTTGGATGCTTATGAAGAATGAGATAGAGGTGAAGTCAAAGATGACACTGAGATATTTAACTTACACAAGTAGATAAGTTGATACTATTCACCAAGCCAAGAAAGATAAGGGAATTCCATTTAATGTCAGGAGAGGTGATGTTCATTTCAGTTTTGGAAAAGTGACATTTGAAAAAGCATGGGACATTCCAGTGGAGATGTCAGGTCAGCAGTTAATTATGTGTGTACAGGTTGGTACTCAGTAGTTCAGCGTTATGTGAGGTGGAACTATTTATGACCTACTACCACCAAGTTGAGAAAATTCCCCCAAACTAATCAGACTAAATGGATGCCCTTAGCCTAGCCACAGCCAAATCCCTGAGAAGAGGATAACACTATAGATAAGAGAGGGGGTTTTGTAATATGAGTTACTGACTCAAAATGATGCATCTTTTATGAGATGATGCAAATAGCCCCATTTCCTATAGAACCAGGACTAGAGTCAGTGAACTCTGGCATCTGTTGCTGCTGCTGCTGCTGCTAAGTTGCTTCAGTCATGTCCGACTCTGTGCAACCCCATAGACGGCAGCCCATCAGGCTCCACCATCCCTGGGATTCTCCAGGCAAGAGCACTGGAGTGGGTTGCCATTTCCTTCTCCAATGCATGAAAGTGAAAAGTGAAAGTGAAGTTGCACAGTCGTTAGGGAGCAGTAAAAAAATATGGACTTGAAATTGAAAAGGAAACATGATAATCAGACTTCACTTCTTTAGAGTTTCACCTGGCTTGTCCCAACTCAGTTTTGCAGACATAATCTAAGAAGGATACCAAGCAGATTGTTTTTGTTTCATAGTAAACCATGAAAGTATTTTTCTAATTTGGCCTATTGATTTTTGTTGTTAGTAACTAGATGTGGGACCTTGAGCAAAGTCACCTGCCATCTCTATTACCACAGCTGAAAATAGGGAGAAGGAGATTGGGTGATCTCTGGCATCCATGTCAGATTTAAATTAGACACTCTAGTTTCTAGTCTATTTTATTTTTTGGCTTCATATTTTTTATTAAAGTGTTAGCTATTTTAGAAGTTGAAAGAAAATTATTATGACCATGGTTCTGGCTAATATAGGTAGCAAACGGTTTAAATAGGAAACTAAAAATATTGGTCTTTTTTTTTTTTTTAACTTCAGAAAATTCCAAAGTGGTTCACAAATAGATGCAGGAATTCTTTGTATGTTTTTCTTCTTCCTTTTGACATGCAGCAAAATCACATTTGGGGGAATTTTAAAAAATGGTATAAACTCCTTAGACTATGGGCAACCAGTTGCTGTGGGGGAAAGTTTTTTCCTCTTGGGGTACTGCCTTCAATCTGATATTCATTTTGGCTCCGATCAGTTGTAAATACCAGCCAGTTTCTGTGAAATGTAACTGGTGTTTGCTCTGGGCTGATGGGACAGCCATGTACTGTTTGCTCTGTCAGTAGCTGTTCTGGAGTATGCACAGCACATTATTCAGATCAGCTCGCACAAACCAGATGTCCTAATTCCAGGTGGACTGTTAGAAATCTTTTTACTTACAGAAACAGCTGTACCACTTCGGAGCCTGAAGAGCAGTAGTTGGACTAACCAACCATTGTTACAAATTCACTTTTCTCTGGTAAACAGTTTGCATAAACTAGCATAACTGAAGGTATTTCCAACCTGATCCACACTGAAATGATAGGAACATGGAAAGCGTTATCTGTATTATGTTAAATTGTTTGCTTGTTGCCAACACTTATCATTTAAGACACTAAATAAAATCTACATGCCAAAATTAGAGTTATAAAATTTGCAGTTGTATTTTCTATATTGTTTCCATCTCCCAATACATGAACTATGCCCTTCATATTTTTTATATTCTCACACACAAATTGCTCTAACTACTGTCATAGTTATTTTGAATATATAGTAAAACTTTTCTGGCTGGGATTATTGCTAAAGAGGGGTTGAAATATAAGGTGCTTCACTGTTGCCTTATTATTTGCAAATAAATAGTATAACTCCAAATAACCACAAAAGAAACATTTCCAAGTGGAACTCCTGTAAATGATGCTTTAATACATATGATTTACTTCCTGATATATAATATCCACAGGTGAAAAAGAGTAGAAACAAAGCAAAACTAAGCCCACAAACAAACTAACAACCTATAAAAGAAAAATTTTTAGTTTGAATGAACTAAATAAAACTTTATTATCTTGTTTTAAGCTATTAATTGTCTTCATGTATGTATGAATATATATATATATGTATACATACACGCACATGTGTGTAGATCAGTTCAGTTCAGTTGCTCAGTCGTGTCTGACTCTTTGCAACCCCATGGACTGCAGCACGCCAGGCCTCCCTGTCCATCACCAACTCCTGGAGTCCACACAAACTCATGTCCATTGAGTTGATGATGCCATCCAACCATCTCATCCTCTGTCGTCCCCTTCTCCTCCTGCCTTCAATCTTTCCCAGCATCAGGGTCTTTTCAAATGAGTCAGTTCTTCGCATCAGGTAGCCAAAGTATTGGAGTTCAGCTTCAACATCAGTCCTTCCAATGAACACCCAGGACTGATCTTTAGAATGGACTGGTTGGATCTCCTTGTAGTCCAAGGGCCTCTCAAGAGTCTTCTCCAACACCACAGTTCAAAAGCATCAATTCTTCGGCGCTCAGCTTTCTTCATAGTCCAACTCTCACATCCATATGTGACTACTGGAAAAACCATAGCCTTGACTAGACAGACCTTTGTTGGCAAAGTAATATCTCTGCTTTTTAATATGCTGTCTAGGTTGGTTATAACTTTCCTTCCAAGGAGTAAGCGTCTTTTAATTTCGTGGCTGCAATCACCATCTGCAGTGATTTTAGAGCCCCCAAAAATAAAGTCAGCCACTGTTTCCACTGTTTCCCCATAATTGTAATTTAAGTAAATCTTTATCAATAGTATAAAAGGAAACATATTATACCCAGACCAAGTCTTAGCATTTCAAATTCTAAAGTAATGGCATTCATGACATTCAGAGTGCCCATAGTTTGTTTTTTTTTTTTCATTTTTCCCTATAGACTACTTAATTTTTAAGCTATGTCTGTAATTTCCATACATTATCTAATTATATAAATAGAGGTGACTACTATGAAAGTGAAAATATGTCAATTGACAATAAGCATGTGTATAATTGTTGTTTAGTCACTAAATCATATCTGACTCTTTTGCAACCCCATGGACTGTAGCCCACCAAGCTCCTCTGTCCATGTCCATGGGATTTCCTAAGCAAGAATACTGGAGTGGGTTGCCATTTCCTTCTCCAATCAATCTTCCCAACCCAGGGATCCAACCCATGTCTCTGCATTGGCAGGTGGATTCTTTACTGCTGAGTCATCAGAAAAGTCAAATTCAGATGTGCTCTTGCCTCCCCAGAGCACAATCATTTATTGCATACAGACTAAGTTACTCCACAGATGCTCCATTTAGAGAAAAGGGAAAAAAGAAAAAAAAATTCATACACTTTAAAAAGGTTTATGGGAGAAAAGTTTGCAAGATGCTTTTGCTTTAATGTTAATCACATTTATAATATTTAGCAATCAATGATATGGACTTCAGGCAGAATATTCATTTTATATACATGTAATTTGATAGTTGGAATTGATCTTTCCCTTTACTTTTACTATAGCCCATTTTCCTTTTGAGAGCTAAATAAACTGAGGGTTCAAGAGATTAAGGTAATTGTTTAAAAATCTCATGGTTCAATGTCAAAAGTTCAAGGATACAACCCTAGAGATAGAAGAACCTCATGTGGTCAATTGCTTCATGTCTATGGTATTTTCATCTTCAAAAGCTGCCTGACCTTGGGGACTTCCTGGCAATCCAGTAGTTTAGACTCTGCACTTCCAATGCAGGGGGGACGGGTTGGATCCCTGGTCAGGATCTAAGATCCCACCTGTCATGCAATGTAGCCAGAAACAAATAAACAAATAAAACCAACATCAGAGAAATAAAACAATAAAACAGTAATGTTCTCTTTAAAAAAGAGAGTTGCCTGACATCAGTGTTTTTTTTTTTTTTATGTATTAAGAAATCTTCACTAAATAATCTTCATGATGTTGGGATAAAAAACAAGCAAAGAGACAGACTACTTTTGGATGCACTTGGAAAATTAGTCAGATGACCTGAGAATTTGGACACAGTAAAGGCTTAATGATTTCCTTTAGATTCAAACAGAGACGGTGCAGTTGAACTAGATGTTCTTAAAGATAAGTTAAAAATTCGGAAAAATGGCTGTACCTTCTCTAACTGAAAAGAACTGCTGGGAAATCTTTAAGGAAACCCCTAAAAGTTCTCCTCTTTAGATTTCTGGATACAGAAGTCAACTAGTAGCTAAAGTGATAATTAGGAAAAGGTTCAAATACTACAGTATGTTGGCAAAAAGAATGTAAACAAAAGAAAGATGCAAAAGAAAGTTGCCAGAACAAAAAATAAAGATATATTTACCATCTTCATCCCAGGATGAAGAGATATAAATTTTACACGATTACTAATATCAAGAGAGGTGACAAAATTCTTATTGTTCATCTTAAAATCAAGCTAAGGAATGTTGGCCCTAATGTAAAATCACATTTCTTTATAACCTTTCTTTTTTGACTATGCTAATAATGTTCTTTTTTTTTTTTTTTTTTAGTTAGAGCATATCTATGCTTTTATTTTTTTTAACTTAATTTTATTTTTAAACTTTACATAATTGTATTAGTTTTGCCAAATATCAAAATGAATCCACCACAGGTATACATGTGTTCCCCATCCTGAACCCTCCTTCCTCCTCCCTCCCCATACCATCCCTCTGGGTTGTCCCAGTGCACTAGCCCCAAGCATCCAGTATCGTGCATCGAACCTGGACTGGCAACTCGCTTCTTACATGATATTTTACATGTTTCAATGTCATTCTCCCAAATCTTTCCACCCTCTCCCTCTCCCACAGAGTCCATAAGACTGTTCTAATACATCAGTGTTCAACTTCATCATTGAACAAGAACATACGGAAAGGTATAAAGTGTGGAATTTTCAGCTTCCGTTTTATTGACTCATCTAACAATGAGTATTTAAACAGGGAATGTCCTCTTGTTCTACTAATATTTGGAAAGGCTACAGGAGTTGCCTGTAGGAAACAATAGCTTACTTACCCGTAGTGGAGCAGGAAGAGGAATTTATTGACTAAGCTTGGACTAGGAATAATAAATCCATAGGCGAGAGTGCTGTCATGGAAAATCTTTGTGCTCTCCCATTATTCAAAACCATCTCCTCCTGCTTCAGGGTTAAGTTTTGCTCTTGGTAAGGTAAGTAATCTACATAGACATGTATATGAGTATCTGTTCTTCCTTCACAGTCTGTCTTGTTGATCTAAAATCATAGTTTATATATATATAAACACACACATATATTCTCTATTAACACCTAACATTCTACATCTAGTAGCTTTCCTGTTTAAGTCCTTTGAATAAATTAAAATGCAAATAAGATGGGTAGACAACATTGTAAGCCATTATCAGTATTTTATAATTAAGTCTAGTTACTTTTTCAAATTTCTCCTTTAGGTTAGTTTTTCCTAAGAAAGATAAGCCATAGTATCTTATTTGAGAGAAGAGCTGAAACATTATACAGTGGCAGAGAGGGCAGAGAATAGAAATGCTAAAGTCAAAATCTACTTGTGGAATACTGAGAAGGTGTTAGATTCAGGCAGAGAAGGCAATGGCACCCCACTCCAGTACTCTTGCCTCGAAACTCCCATGGACGGAGGAGCCTGGTAAGCTGCGGTCCATGGGGTCGCTAAGAGTCGGACACGACTGAGCGACTTCACTTTCACTTTTCACTTTCATGCACTGGAGAAGGAAATGGCAACCCACTCCAGCTTTCTTGCCTGGAGAATCCCAAGGACAGAGGAGCCTGGTAGGCTGCCGTCTACAGGGTCGCACAGAGTTGGACACGACTGAAGTGACTTAGCAGCAGCAGCAGCAGTTAGATTCACGGAGTCATACACCAGTGACTGTGTTTATGCATGGGAAGGACTTTAAACTTCCCTGGTCCTGTTTTCTCACCTGCAAAATGGGAGTCATAATTTTTAATATTGATATTTATCTTGAAAGTTCATATGAATAAATAAAACTTAAAATATTCTAGTCCGTGGCACATGGTAGGTTTACAATACATGTTAGCTTCCTTGCTATTTCTCAGTTTTCCTAAGAGAAGTAATATATTCATCTGTGAAACAGAGTGGACTTTATAATTAAGCTCTAGGGTTACTGAAAAGTGAAAAAAAGATGAAAGCCCAAGTTAATATGCCTTCAACTGGCACACAGGTTCATTGTAATTAACTTATTTACTATAATATGATGTCATTATATTATCTATTGTTATATCATCATTATTATTTTGTTTGTATAGAGTGTGTGTGTGCTAAGTTTCTTCAGTCATGTCCGACTCTGTGTGACCCTATAGACTACAGCCAGAAGACTACAGGCTCCTCTGTCCATGTAATTCTCCAGGCAAAAATACTGGAGTGAGTTGCCATGCCCTCCTCCAGGGATCTTCCCAACCCAGGTATTGAACCTGCATCTCTTATGTCTCCTGGATTGGCAGGCAGGTTCTTTACCTTAGTGTTACCTGGGAAGCCCTGTTTGTGTAGAATAAAAAAGTTGTTTTAAAAGTAGCATCTCATATAATCAAACTAGATAGATAAATGAGTGCATTAATAAACACATATAAACAGACAAAAAATATTTTGTGTAACATATATATTCACACACATGCACGTGTATGTGACAACTGCCTAAATTCAATAGGCTTCTCCAGTTCTTATTAGTTTGGGGAATGTGAATATATTTTGTTTGTTTTCTTCCAGTTGTCTTATGAAAAATGAAGATTCAAAATCCAAATGTCTCAAAGGCTGGTGTATTGAACTCAGTTGTAAAAAAGATAAAGAGTTACAGCCAAACATCAAAAATTGTTCATAATACAAAAAAAAAGGGCATTCTCTCTGTCCACTACCTGACCTGTGAAATGGAAAAATGCCCATCAGTGTTAAGGATGTATGCCAAAGAGGATAAAAAATTGAGAACTCTTCATACTTAAAATGTGCAAGTGTCCAGGTAATAAATCAGTGCTGATGGATTAGCACCATCATACAGAGACACATGCCATTTTAGTTAAAAGGATTTAGGGTGATTCTTGGCCCTAGAAACTTTAATCCTATGGCTAATATTGACAGTAACAATTATCTGAAGATTAAAAAAACTCTCATTAAGCACATCTTTAATTTAAATAGAAAGTAGGCGTTAAGCATGTACTTTTGTTTGTTTCCTAAGAAGATAGATTTGTATAATATTTTTTGAAAATATGATGGTTAACGATTCATCTATTTAACAATTTAAAATTTCACTGAGTTAACAAGGTAAAATTTCGTAGGAATAATATAATACTTTTAATTAAAACAATAAATATGAGAAATGCAGCACGTGTAATAAGACAAAGGTTCAAATTTTTATCGTTCAGTTGAAAAGTAAATTTTCGGACATGGTGTATGTAAATATCCATTTAATACTGTATTTGATATATTTGCTGACATTTGCCTTCTCTATAACCTCTGGGATTTGAGTCCAAGTTAATCATACAGTGTCCCAGTGATTACAGCCACAAATTAAACTTGACTCTCTTCATCACCCTTACATAGTTCCCCACCAGGAACAAGCTCCATATCACCTGCCAGTTTATAGCCCACCTCTTTCTATCTTTGTCCTGCTGACAATAAATCCCCTTGCCAGTTAATTGAACAGATGTACCCAGTGCTGCTTCCTGAAGATCCTCAAAGCCAGGCTTTGATAGACAGTTTAGAAAGTGGCACAATAAAATAACAAAAGCCTTTAAACTGAGAGCACTGCTTTGTTATGCTTAGGACGTTAAGGTCATTCCAGCTCATTCTGATCGTGGGGATCTTAATTTTTACTCAACCAATTTACTTGCAGCTGTCATTCTTTCCAGTATTAAAAGTTCAGCTCTTCAAGTGTGGGGAATTGGAGGGATGGTTGTGTGGGGAATGAGAAGAGCTTGTTACAAACTAAAAATGGCAAAAACAAGTAAAATCTGGCTTGGCTCTCAAGTACAAAAAGTTATTTTCAAAGCCTATAAATTATGACATAGTGATTAACATGTAATTTAAATATATTTAAACAACAATTATATCACATTTCCAGCCCAGCTAATTGGCCTCACAGATGTTCCCTTGTAGATGTATTGCCCTTCCAGGGAGATATGAATGAGGTGCTTTTTATCATGGAAAACAGAAAAAAAAGCAAATGGAAAAAATGGAAACAGAAACATAAAAAGCAGCCAGTAACCCTAAAAACAATGAACACTAAGGGGACTTTGCTTAGCATTTTTTCCTATTTTAATGGTAAAAACTAGGAAGAACATGAAGACACTCTTATTACTGTGATGGTATCTGGCAGTGTGTCCAGAAGCAGAGTTGGCTGGCTGCTAATGGAAAGACTTACAAATGCAGGACAGCAGATGCATTCAAATAAAGCATGGCCACACTTCCTGTCTTGGAACACACTAACTGCAAGAGGTCTAATTATTTTTAATATGATGCCTTTACAATTGAAGATGGCCTAGCCCAGATAATGAATATAGATAATAAAGTATTTCCTGATGAAGAATGACTTGTAAGTTATTCTTTTGGTCATTTCTCTCTCAAGTTTTATAAAATGCTAAACATGTAGCAGGCAGTGCTATTTTTTCAGCCACAATTCAAACATTACCCAGTATAACAACTCTTGCAAATAAGAGGTCAAAGGAACACTGGTGATTATGAATACTTTGAAATACTTTGCCTTTTAATATATAATCATAGAATTGAAATAAATTCACTCCATCCTCACTTTACTCTTGCTTTTTTCTTTCAACAATCTCAGGAAATGTTTGATCATACAATGTAAACTGGGAAAGGCCACTGGCCAAGCCTTTCCTAGTATATCATGGTATCTCCAGCATCTAACATAATCCCTATGCTTTTATCATATAAATTTAACAAATATTTACTAAATGTTTGCCAAATAATTCAAGTTTAATGAAAGGGTAAAGCCAAGATTGTAATATGATAAAGTTCCAACAGGCAGGTGTCATATTTTTGTACCAGCTTTCTATTTTAACATATCACTGTATTATATGAAAAATTTCTTTCTCAAATTTATGAACAAATGAATTAGATTTAATAACTTTCTGAAAGATAGCAAAATATATTTCAGGTGATGTGGAAGACAGATAAGCATTTAAAAATGCTTCTTTGATGAGAAGCTTTGGCAGTTTGATTGCTTGAATTTAAAAATATGATTTAGCAGGTGTGAACATTTAAATTTTATATATCCTCTACATTTGTATAATAGTGCAGAGTTTACAAAGCTTATTCATATGTGAAATACCTTATTTCTCCATTAAGAATAGGTATCTTCATTAAGAATAAGGTAAAGAGGCCAAGGACAAAAATGAGGTATTTCATGATTGACCACATCACTCATAATTGGGACTGGAGCTCAGTCCCAACAATACCATACAACAATCTGTCCACTCTACAAAGCTCCTCCTATGCATTGCATAACAAATATATCCAAATTTCCATGTTATATCCTTTAGTGTGATGTTAGTTATGTTACTAGAGAAAGAAAGAAATAAATATTTTCTATACCATCATGTAAGTGACTCAGTTATGGGCAGAGGTAAAATGTAAATTCAGTGTAAGTGTTCAGAGCTTGTCCCCTTAAGTTCAGAAGACTCAGTTAAGGAAAATTCTATTATCTAGTTGCTATTAATTTGTATTGAACAGTTAATCTCTGTGGGACCATATTCTTAGGTTGTTCTGTCAATCTGTAAATTATAAAAACATCGACCTGGAATAAGATTTAGCTCTGTTTTATAGATGTTTCAAGATGTTGTCTTTGAGGTTTATTTTAGTCATATCTGTTCACTTAAAGCCAGAAGGTATAGAATGAAAGGTTCACAAAACCAACTGTTTTTATCTTCATTATTCATTATCTCAAGTGCCTTGAAAAGTGCCTTGTGCATACACAGATGGTGGTTTCTCAAGAAATGTGCTTAATAAATAATTGGTATTTTATATACATATATGCTAAGAAAAAGAATTGGCATTCATATATCTCCTGTGCTTAGCCTAAAGAAAGTTATCCTTAATATTTTATCATATTTTTATACTGACTTTTATTTAACCCATAGGTTAGAGTTGTAAGCCATAAGAATATGTCTTTTTGTTTTTTTTTTCTAATTGCTATCTAATTTCAACTGATTCTAAATACATAAAAGTAATGTATGTAAAGCATGTTTCCAGGAAAGAAACCAATTTTTCAAGATTTTCTGCTGTTTGTTCACTTAAAAAGAGACTAATGAGAAAATATTATTTACCCTTTCTATAAGAAAAGGTTGAGAAGCTGACACTTAGCTGAAGTGATAAAGAATAAATGTAATTTGATAACAAAAATTATTCCAAGAAAATTGATATCTACTTCCATCTCTTTTTAGATAAGCTTCTTATAGGAGAAAAGTTAATGTGGTGATATGTGATCATTCCAGTCACCTAAAGTATAACAGAGGAAAGCATTCCTTGTTTATAACTCTAGTTTATTATTTACTACTTTTCCCTTTCTTTCAGGGTTCATCAGAAGAATATTTATTGTCAACATAATTTTTAATGCATTTAAAATTTTTCTTTTTAATTTTCCTTTACAAGGACTGAATTATATATAGTACTCTCAAAATATATAAATAAACGTTCTTGAGATCAGAGTACATAAAATTTTGCTGTTTAGCAAACATCACTGTTGTGCACATGTTCCCTATTGGTTCATACAACTCATGTGGCTTTTCTTTTTCTTTTCTTTTTTTTCCCATTCATATCACCTCTTATTATATCCATCATTCCATTTTTCTTTCCTATTAGAGTGAAATTGGACACAGCCCTCCTCCTGCCTACACCCCTATGTCAGGAGTAAGTATTTCACAATCAACCTTCATCTTTTAGGATTTTGGTCTTTGCCTACCATGTTTCCTCTGTCTCGTCTCACCATAATTTCCTCATTTTGCCTTTGCCAACAGTGAGTTAAGAATTTACTGTAGCTTGTGTAGCTGCCTATGTAGATATGTTTTATCTCAGTAGATAATCCAGAGCTAAGGTATCATTCATCCACAGTAGCTTTTGATTTTCATCTGAAAAATTTACCTGGGCTCATACATTATGCTTCTGGGTAAGGAGGTTATCTTTATGTCCATGATTATAGGTCTTGTGCTAAAAAGTCAGAATTTTGGTGATGATTTTCCAGTTATGTACTATAGACTCAAAATTATAGTAACAATAGACTAGAAGGCAGTAAGGAACTCTCACCATTCAAATGTCATCACTGGGCTTCTGTTCATAATGGCAACTGCCTATAGTTAATGACATTGCCATTTGTCTTGAAAATTCACTTTGAATTTTTACATTAAAAATAGGCAGTTGTGGGAAAGAATATGAAATACTTTTTATTAGACCATGTGTTAGGTGGTTAGTAAAATTAAAACATATATTTCCAAATTGTTTTCCCACAATTGATTTACTTTATAGGACAAAATTAGAATATTAGGTGTTTCTAGTCTATAACTCAGACTCATTAACTATTAGGGGGGAAAAAAAAACAATAAACTCTGACTTTGCTCTGAAAGACAAACTTCTGTATCCTTTTGGTTATTAACATCCATATTTTTGATTGCTATTCCTCCCAATAACTTTGGTCTCCAAATGTGTTTCTACTATTGACAGAACCAGTTTGTCTACCGAGACGGGGGCTTCGCTGCAGAACAAGGAGTGCCCATGCCCTACAGGGCCACCACCAGCACAATCCCAGAAGCCCCCATTGCTCAGGGGGCTACTGCAGAGATTTTTGATGACTCCTGCTGTAATGGCACCTTACGCAAATCCATGGCACCCCATGTCCAAGAGGACAGTAGCACCCAGAGATACAGCGCTGACCCCACAGTGTTTGCCCCAGAACGGAGCCCACGAGGAGAGCTGGATGAAGAAGGTTACATGACTCCTATGCGAGACAAACCCAAACAAGGTACAAACAGAATGCTCAGAAATGATTGACATTTGACATTTACTTTCATCAACATAAGCAAAGTCTAGAAGGGAAATTGCCAAACCATTTGCCTGTGTAACATTTGTGACCCACAAAAGGCCTAGACACTGCTACTCCTAGTAGGCTATCTGAATTAACAGCATCCACATCATCTAGGGGCTTTTTTAGAAACTGGAATCTCAGACCCCACTTGATTAGGAATCTGCATTTGAACAAGATCCCCAGGAGACTTTTATGCACAGTTAAGCTTGAGAAGCACTGATATAAACATAACTTTATTGGAGTACTTAAATGAGGCAGCATATCACAAGATTTCAGAACCCTTGCTCCACTGGTGATCATAAAAACTGGTATTATTGGTAAAAGTGTCCAAAGCTTTTGATGGCATCAATAAAAGATTTGATTGATGCATTAAAATGGTGTCATTTAAATGACCCAGCTTATTATAGGAAATTATGACTTCTGATAGGGTACATTTCAAAAATTAAAGTTCTGGCCCTCCATATACTTATATGTATACCATCACATCTTGAAAATATTCATAGTTTATGGTTTTAGGAAGCACAGCAATAACTTTACAAAGTTCGTAGTAGGCATGTTAAATATCCAAATAAATTTCAATTTTGAAAAAAACTCTTTCCTTCTATGTTAACAGCATCAGAAAAAAAGAGAAGATGGATGACTGTTATTAAAAACTGATGACTGTGTCCCAGAGTCTTAGTGTCACAGTAAATTATATTTTAAGACTCTGTATGAAGGTCCTTTATCTCCCTTAATATGTAGTTATATTCACTTTTGTAATATTCAGTTAAGGCATCACTAAGTACATATTATCAATAACCTATTAAAATATATCCACTTCCATATGTATGAAAATATTACTGTAATGAAGAATTGGAAGTTTGAGTAGCCTAGTAGTGACACAAATGTAGGTTTTGGGAAGATTTGGCAGATCCTTCAGAAAGTGGAATGTTCCCCGGGAAGATTCTCAACTCAACCATAAAACTATTCGTCTACGGAACCACATGGCTATACGAATTTGCATTAGGACAATAGATGAGCAGATTGCATTGAGAAAAGGTACCTTGAACCTTCCAAGAGAAAAGCAATTCAGTCTGTGTAGACTCACAGTAGGTAGACCATCCCCAGATTTTATCTCTGTGTACTAAGAAACCCACGTTTCTATAGAAGGTTATTCTATTCTAGCCCAGTTCTCAGAGAGCAGATAATTTTAGTATAGACATACCTATATTTTCAATGGAGAAATTTCAGGAATCTAGTAAGAAAAATCCAATTCTGACTCCCTTAAAGTTTTTCTTTTTTATATATTTTTCTTAAAATGACAGTAGCTTTGAGACCCATTCAAATTAAAACTTGTGATGAAGTATAAAGTTCAACCTACTCCTTCCTATAAGGGCAACAGTGAAAACCATGCCATAGAACAAGAAGATCTTTCAATATAAGTTAGGGAATTTGAATTCTACTTCAACGCTAATTGTATCCTTCATACATCATTTAATCCCAATTTTCTGTCTACAAAGCTAGAAAAATACAGTTTGCATGCCTTTTTCACAGGATTGTTGTGAGGATGAAGTGATAGTGCCTTGTAAGATACTGAACTATAATCTGTGAATTTGATGGTAGGATATTCATTATTATTATTACTTTTTGCTCAGTCCTCAGTCATGTCCAACTCTTTGTGACCCCATGGACTGTAGCCCACCAGGCTCCTCTGTCCATGGGATTTTTCATTACTGTCTCTTAACTTGCACATGATGCTAAATAGTTAACTATATCCAACAGCTCTATATCCAGGAAAAAATAACCCTGGATTGATAAGATTTTTCTCTCTATGTTGTCAAGTTTGGTATGGAGGATAGGAAGTTTGTTTCAGAATGGTAGTATCTCAACAAACAGGCCCTCTTCCTACCCTGACACCAAAATAGGAATAGCTAAAGTGTCATTTTTGTGCATATATTTAAAAAGAGGATATGCTACATATGTGTCGATATGTCTATGTATAGTCTACACGATAAACAAAGGGGTAGAATTAAACTTGAGGGAAGCAGTATTAACTAGCAGCATTTTTTAAAAAAATTCTAGGCCAATACCTATTCTAGATAAATTTATTATATTGAATCATACAAAATAGCTGCTCTAAGACTGGTTTCAACCTACAAAACAGTAATTTCATATGATTCAAACTGTAGTTTGCTATCTTATGATTATGATTAGCTACTGGAAATAAACATTACAATTATATTTATTGTTAAGCTTACGTACTATCAAGCAAGTCAATTTAAAAGCATGTTAGCTATTTATCTGATTTGATTAGTTAAGTCTTTTCCTTAGATGTTTTCTTCCCTGTGTGTTTATCTTTCTGAGGGAACATCTATAATCAAACCGTTATTACTTATGCAGACATTCCCAGCAAATACATAGACTAAGAAACACTATTCTTTTACTTCATTCATTTATTATGGCATGGAGTTAATCTTGATTTTCCAACACTATTTTTAGAATTCTCACTTCTCCACAGTTAAAGGCTATTTAATCCTGATAGGTTGTTTGATTTTCTAACAGAAATGAGTAACTTCTAAAAAACAGAAGCATTTAAACAACTGGCCCCATGTGTAGGAGTGTGAGTCGCTCAGTCGTGTCTGACCATTTGCGACCCCATGGACTGTACCCCGACAAGCTCCTCTGTCCAGGGACTTCTCCTGGCAAAGATACTGGAGTGGGTTGCCATTTTCCTTCTGCAATATGTAGGAGAGACAAATATAATTAGAGGGAAAGAAGAACGGTCTTTCCTTCTTTCTGAAGGACAGGAACTCTGACGTTGGCCCTGTTGGTGCCTTGTTTTGTCACTAACATGTTTTTGCCCACTTACTCGTCTTTCCTATGACAGTTGTAATCCACAGAATAGTTTTGGGGAAAATTCATGAAACCCGTGGCTTTATTGTTCTGGAAAAGGAAACTAACCGTCCTGTATAACCATGGCCAGAATTACATTTTCCAGAAAGTAGATGTTAACTGATACTTTTGTATTCCATCAGAATACCTGAACCCTGTGGAGGAGAACCCTTTCGTTTCTCGGAGGAAAAATGGAGACCTTCAGGCTTTGGATAATCCCGAATATCACAGCGCTTCCAGTGGTCCACCCAAGGCAGAGGATGAGTATGTAAACGAGCCGCTGTACCTCAACACCTTTGCCAACGCCTTGGGGAACGCCGAGTACCTGAAGAACAGCGTACTGTCTGTGCCAGAGAAAGCCAAGAAAGCATTCGACAACCCCGACTACTGGAACCACAGCCTGCCACCTCGGAGCACCCTTCAGCACCCAGACTACCTGCAGGAGTACAGCACAAAATATTTTTATAAACAAAATGGACGGATCCGGCCTATTGTGGCCGAGAATCCCGAATACCTCTCGGAGTTCTCGCTGAAGCCAGGCACTGTGCTGCCTCCGCCGCCCTACAGACACCGGAATACTGTGGTGTGAGCTCCGCAGTGGTTTCCGGGTGGAGAGACACACCCACTCTCATTTCCCGCGGCCTCTCTTTCTCTTGTTTTCTTCCTTCTACTCCCAAGGCCAGTAGTTTTGACACTTCCCAGTGGAAGCTATAGAGATGCAATGCTAATTTTGTGCTTATCTAACTTGAACATTAGAAGGAAGGACTGAAAGAGAAAGAGAGGAGGAACCACACTGCTTCTTCATTTCTCTGCATGGGTTGGCCAGGAGACTGGAACAGCTAGAAAAGGACACGCAAATAGGAGGCAATACTGCCTGCCGTCAAACTAGTTCTCCACGTCCCACACCCCACCATTTTTTTTCTTTTTATTCCTTCCTTCCTTTCTTTCAAAGCAGATGCTTGAAAGATCCAAGCTATCTGTTCCTATCTGCAGGAACTGATCCGTATATTTTCAACATCCCTGGTAATCCTAAGGACGTTTTCAGTAGAACAAAACGATAACCTTTTCTATAATGTATGATAGTAACTTAAGATTGAAAATCCAAACTCGTTCTCCACCAGTTTCTGTCTTGACAAGCAAGAATGGCCAACTCAGCCTTCATAATTTTTGAATCTTCATCCAAGTTATAACCAGTAATTATGTTTGGGGAGCTTTTTTATTTTATCACTTTGTTTTGCTTTGATCTGTTTCTTCATATTACTTTCTCCTATATCTTCAGCTTTAATTTGTAATTGCAAAGATTTTTACATCAAACCTTCTTAGGTGTTGCTATAAATTGAAAGAATTGTAAAAAGAGATATTTTAATATGGTGAAATGGCCACTATTTTAAATATACAGTCTTTAAAATTAGAAGGGGAGGCCAAGGTATTGGTCAAATATAACATTAAATCAAACTTTTGTGTTTTACAATATTGAATATGGATTCTCCTCCCTCCATTCCTGTATATTCTTCATTTTCTTCCCCTCTATGAAAGACAGTACTTGATAGGTAGTAATAATGTTAAGAATAGAAGGGAAACTAAGAGACAGTTGTGCGTGGTTCATAAAACCTACTGACACTTTCAGGGGTGGTCCAATGGGGAATCCTTTGAACTGGAAGAAACACACTGGATTGAGTATGTCTACCTGACAGATACTCAGAAATGTAGTTTGCACTTGAGCTGTAATTTTATTTGTTCTCTTTCTGAACTTCATTTTGGATTTTGAATGAAGCAATATGGAAGCAACCAGCAAAATAACACATTTGAGTACATTTTTTTTTAAGAGCTAAGATAAAGAAAGACTGTGGAAATGCCAAACCAAGCAAGTTAGGATTTTGGAAGAATATCAGGGGATTATGGTAAAAGAGTCAGTACATGCTCCACATGTAATATCCCATTTTCTACATGAGGAAAGTTGTTCAGTTTATACACTCCATTTGAAGGAATGCAAGTAAGGATTGGCTTAAATTCCATGGAATTTTTAGTATAAGACTCATTTATATTAAGTGGAAGGTAACTTTGCACATAAATTGGTATAACAAAAATAAATAAACAAACATTCACTGCTTTAGATAGATCCTTGGGTTAAAAGTTGTAAATAAATGTGAAAAAAGTTTCTCATGTAATTATTTTAATATACAACGTACTACCCTTTTGATACGTTATATAACTCTTTTTCTTCAAACAGCATCCTAGTTCTAGAGCCATCTTTATTGTGTATCATTTTGAAGAATACCTATTGAGTTAAGATGAGCAATAGAAACAAAGGATAGGGTTGAGTTTTCAGAAAAATGGAGGCCTCAGGTCAGCAGTTAGAAAAATTGGATATAAATCTGCCCCTTCTAGGAAAATCTGCCCCAATTTATTTGGAATTTTGTAAACTATATTTCTTTCCAGGGATAAAATATTAGAATTTGAATGTATCACCTGGTGGTGGTAGTTTAGTCACTAAGTTGTGTCCAACTCTTGCAACCCCATGGATTGTAACCTGCCAGGCTCCCCCATCCATGGGATTCTCCAAGCAAGAATACTGGGAGTGGGTTGCCATTTCCTTCTCCAGAATGAATCACCTAATTGAAAACAGACTGAAAATCTCCATGGAAAACAGTAGGGGAAAAAATGACAAGAAATCTAGGTTTCTGCCTATTTTGAAAAAGTAAGTCTCTCCACCCATTCAGCTCCCTTATTTTTCAACTCATATTTATTTATAGTCTACTAAAAGCACTGTGTTATGTGGGGAACACCCAGATAAATGCAATATACTATCCCTAACTTTAAAATTTTACAATTAAAATGTATTTGGAATGACATTTAATTTTTTTTATAATTCAAAGAATACAATTGCATGGACTCTTTTTTGAACAATCATATAAAATCAGCTGTTTGTTAAAAGATCTTCTGTGAACTCATCTGGGACATGAGTGAAACGTCCTACAAGTTACTGAAGGTAACACATAGGATAGTTTCAGTGTTATCATCCAAACGCAAACTGGTCTAGAAGGGTATTGTATCACTGGCTAAGTGTCATTTCCGGATTCTAACTTAACCATTAAATCAGCAGTAGATGTTGGTTTTTGCCCAAGAACATTGCAGACATTGGAATTGATTTCTTCTGAAGTTGTGAAAAGTGAGGGAAACTAAAAGAATGAGGTCGAGTAAGGAGGCGTTTTTTGAGAGGTCTTACAGTGAAGTTCAAACATGAATTTCCCAGGGATGAAGACAGAATGATTCAGGGCCACAGCCTAAGAGCTCAGAGTTCTTCTACCCAGTCAGAGGAGTCTCCAGGAAAAGCAGTCCTCACATCATCATTTATAGAAGTTTAGATAGAAACCTCTTTTTCTAGATAAATCTGTACCAACTTATCACTGACAGTATCCTTGTTGGATACTAGAGCTTGACTTTTTCTCCTGATTTACGATATTCATACAGTTTTTTGGGGAAAATGACAAGCAGAATCACTTAGAGAAGGAAAGAAAATTATTTTACTGTTAAGGTAATAGAAGTATATTCAGTAAAGGTAGTATCTCCTTCATCCTAGGAACATAAGACTTATGTAAAACAGGTACTAATAACTGGAGATAGATGCACGTATAATCCAAAATGACCTAAAATGCTTCACAAGAATCTAATTGTTCCTTTTGAATGATTTCTCTAGTACATACTTGATTTCAGTTGTTTTAAGAGTTTCTCTTTTGTTTTATTTTTGTCCCCCAGGAAAACATATTTCAAAGTGTATGAGAGGGAGAAAAAAAAAGTTTATTTGTTCCAAAGAATAACTCACTCGACTCAATAGAATGAAATTTTAAAATACCAATTAAAGCCTTCAAAGTGCACTGGGATATCAGGCTAGTTGTATTAATGCAAATATGCAGAACCAATTAAGTAAATTTGAAGAAAATAGTCAAATTACACAGACTGTATTTTTTTTAATCATCAAATCTTGTAGCTTAGACCTATCTTGGGGAATCTTATTTCCAGGTAAGAAAAACTGTATAACTAATTGGTTGTTCAGGGCAGTAGTTCTTAGATAGGTAAGAAAAGATGTCTTCTGAACCAAGGTAGACCCAAAACCACAAAGCATCCTGAACCACAAAAAGGTGCTTGAACTACTGGATAACAGTTGATTTTCAAATTACTAGTGGCACAGTTGAGGAGCAGAGTTCTTTCTTGAGTAATATTCTTGACATGGAATAAAAAATCAAGCAAAACTCAAATCAGATTAAAATGTATAAAGCAAAAATTTGAGTTTGTTTTCTTAGTAGATCAGGAAGAATGAATATTTGTAGCTGGAGAAGAGAAATAGTGTTATTTTAAGTGTATAATGTATATGTTAATACCTTGTAAATCAGGACTTGGCATGAAGATCATGTATATTTCCAATGCCTAGGACAAACCAGCAGGACTGTGAGGTTCTGCTCGTAGATGAAGTTGGAAGGGTTATCAACATGCTTTTTGAAGTGTCAAAAATTAAAAAAAAAAAAAAAAGGAAATTGGTTAAGCTTGACAGGGAAGGATGTAAATACATGTTTTTCTAGAGCTATCTAAACTTTATTTCAAAACTTGAATTATTCATCCATCTATAAATGTTGATTATTTAACTAGTATATGTAGTTCATAAGGTAATAGAAAAGGTGACCATGAGAGCTTGTATATATCTGGGCAGAACCATGATAATGCTGTAAGATGTAGATTTAGTTAGGTTAAGATATGTTAAATGATTTTAATACTATCAAACTAGGAAACTAATCACAAAAATAATGTAGCAAAATAAAATGCAGGATATGAAGATGTAGGATGGATTTTGTGTAGTAAAAAAATGTTTGTCACTTAAATTTATTATTTGTTAGGTTTAGCTGAAAGTAGGCATGTAAAAAGTGAGTTTCACTAATGAAAACTTGCTTTAAAGCATTACAATTCTTTTCCCATTCTCTTATTCCTTGACTGCTTGTAAAATGTTTTCCATGTAAAGAGAAAATTTTCAGATTTGTTTTGCAAAACACCACCTTGTAGCGTTTAACAGGCAAATATGACTTTAAGTAAGAATTTTCAAAATGAAGTGAAGGAAATGAAAATGTTCTATTACCTTATGCAGAGACAAAAGAATGAGTGGCACCATATAGCAAACAAACAAAATGCATTTAATTTTGTGATATATCCTTTCTTTTTTCCATGATACCGTCCCATTTCCAAAAAGAATCCAAGGAATTTATTAACAATATTCTGAGAAATAAATACTAAAGCAAGCTGCTGTATTTCCATTATTTTGGACTCTAGTTAATAACCAGATAATTTTTAATAGGACCGATGAGAACTAGTTAATAACCAGATAATTTTTAATAGGACTGATGAGAATTTCGGGTGGATAAGTGTCTAGTTGTCGAAAAGCCAGAAAAGTAAATCTGCTGTTTATGCTGAAGGCAGAGAATTCTGCCTGGCCTCTCAGTATGAAAGTGAAAGAAAGTGAAAGTGAAGTCGCTCAGTAGTGTCCAACTCTTTGCGTCCCCAGGTGTCTGCATGGGTACAAGACTGTCCTTTAAAGGCTTCTCAGTATATATGGCCTTTAAAGGACAGTCTTGTACCCATGCAGACACCTAAAGGCAGACTCATATCTTCTGCCATTTGCTTAAGAAGGAATAATATTACAGAGATATAGACTGGACATCATTTTAGAGTAACAGTATCAATGGAGACCTTGATGTTGTTTATACCTCTGGGTAGAAGTATTACAATCTTTTATAATCCCAGAGAAACTTTGCAAGAGTTGTTCTTTCCACAATTGCAAACATGAAGCTCTCGTGGGCACCATGTTGGGTGAGGAGCCCTTGTGTTTTTATATGGAAACAATTTTTCACACCATGGGCTGCTTTGTTCTTTTCATTAAAAAAGAAGTCTCTGTAAAAACTAAGTAAATAAATAAAATTTAGACCCTTGATTCAAGTCCCCTGATTTTATAGAGTTGCAAAAATGTAAGACATGTCACTTTTGCAGACCCCTGCCTCACCTCTTCAGAGTCAGGTGATCTTTAGGGCACAGAAATGCTTCTCTAGTCATGAGCTGAAAAGACTCTAAGCCCTAATTTCATGGAGGTATTCACATGCTTACCCTGGAAAATACTCTTTGATAGTCAGCTCTGCAAGTAAGTGATTATCTTGTTAGAAATCACAGAAAAATTCATTTTTCTCTGGACATTATAGGAAAATCCTGGCCTTACTTCTTTTCCTATTGGCATGGTTACTCTGTTTTCCTCACTTACTGCCACCTCAGTTCAAAGTGGCCCTCATGATGCTGTGCCTGTCTCAAGCCATAATAGAACTCTGAGGTCCCACACGTTGCTTTGTGAAATACTGATTTAGCCTCTGCCCTCAAACGTCTGACTTTTCCATAAAAGGTACTAACAATCTGGACATTGTTTAAATTATTTCTTAAATAAATGACTGCACAGAGTATGCTTTATGTAATTAAAATTATGCTTTTCCATGAAGATTGAGTCTCTTACTTCGTCCTTTGTAAGAATTCGTCAGCCTGTGATGAATCTTGAAACACATGTGTGCACATACATTTGGTAGGTTTTAGATTTAATCATTTCATAAAAACTTTACATTCTAATAAGTTATTATGCCAGCAAAGTATTGACTTTATTTATCTTACTTTGCTCCTGATTGCAAATATTTTACAGCTGCTATATGTTTGTGTGTGTGTGTGTGTGTGTGTGTGTGTGTGTTTTCCATAACGAAGAGTCTTATAATGGTAAAGACTATTCAGCTCCGAGAACCACCTGTAACTCTTTACTGGATCGTTCATCCATCTGACAAATATATAATGAATGCGGTTTCACAGAAACGAAAGTCCATGTTGTCTAATAAATCGCCATTTTTTTCTCTACTTTTGCTCTTTCAGGACATTTTTCTTTCAGTGCTCTAAGAATTTTACCTGTATCACCATGACATGTGGTTATATTTGCTCAAATATACAAATACAAGAAAACAAAATTTCATACCTGTAGGCAATAGCCTAACTTGTCCAAACCACTTTGCCTTTACTGCTATTTTTATCCCTGATGTGTAGCTGTTTTTTCCCCAGGCCTGTAGCTGTTTTGAAGGAAAGCAAATCATACCTCCTAAGTAATGACATCACCTGATTCTTGAGTATCATTTCCAGATTTTTCAGTTAATGGTGGGGGTGGGTGGGTGGGGGTTGTACCTTTTCCCTAATGTGAGAGTCATTTTCCTGTATATTTCTGGATCTCTCAGGGGCTGGGTGGGGGGAGCGAGGGGGTTACAGCATAGCACTCCAAGAATCCTTTGGGATTACTTCAGTAATCAACTGCGGAAGTTATTTTCTAAGTGTAGATATGTAAGCTGTTCTTTTAAAGTAAGGTACTTTGGAATATGTAGCATAAATTGGTACTGCTGTTAAATGGGTCGATTATTAAACTGAGCAGCTGTGCGAGGGCAGCTAACTTTGAATGCACATCTCACTGGCTGGTGTGCCTACATCTCTTGTTGTGAGCACCAGGAACTTGAGTTCCTGCAGGTCAAAACTGCATTTTCACACGACCTGACTACTTGTTCATCTTTCTTGAGCACCATTACAGTAAGGTCAAATGAAAATGAAATTGATCTGCTAGATAGTTCAGAGCACAAAAATAAATAAATAAATAATAAGTCACATGAAATCCTCTCTCAAGCACTCATCTCATACATGCATCAGAGTAGTTGACTAAGATCAGTTCAGGTGATAAAGGGAGACACTTTACCAAAAAGGCAGAGGCTTAAGGTATTATATACATTTGTATTCATTTCCTTATGTTCTTAACTTGTAAACAGAAAACAAGCCCTCTCTCTTCTGAAGTATCTTCAAAGGACAGGGGTGCAAGAATACCTAGCTGGTAAGCCATTGATGTTTCATTTAAATCCCAGTGTTCAAAGTTAGCTGCCTTTTTGAAATAAACAAAAACTACTACTGTATGTTTGAAAATGTGAATAGTATTTTTATAGCTTGTTAAAGACATGGCTAGTTGCATTTGTAAATAGGGATACTGTTGCTTTGATTTTCCTCTGTGGACATCTTTATTTGGAACATAATTGTCTTTAGGGTTGATTTGTATATAAGTAATTGGCTTGTGATTGTTTTTTTGGGTTGGAAGTTATTCTGACATTACTTGTGATTCTGTGTTCAGCACTATGGTGACGTGTTCAACCTCTGCACTCGCTTACACAATAGGATATGCCAGTTGTGTGTGGTGTAATGTTATTTTGATTTTTTTTTCTATTTTATCTATGAAGGATTATGCACTTAACACATACTAACTTTTTTAATGTTAGGTATATTTTAGTATAATTTCCCTTGTTCTTTCCTCCCTTCCAGCCTTTCACCCCATCCTCCTTCCCTTCTCCCATTTTCTGTTGTTATTTGAGAATGAGGGACAAACAGTATTTTAAATTTCTGTAATTAGGCTTTTCTGTTAGTTCTCAAGGATCCTCTCTTGGCTCTTGGGAAAGAATTGTACCTGTACAGGCAATTATAGAATGCGACCTGCTTTGCCTCATTCCATACTGATCATCCCAGCTGAACAATTTGAAAACTGTTCTGCCTTTTTGTTACATGAATCTGTCAGAAATATATTTTTAATTTAATATAAATGAAATTCAATAAAATATGAAACAAATGTTCTCTTCTGTGTCAGAAATATGTTATAAGAAAAGCCAATTGAAGAAGAAGAAGATTTGTTCTAGATTTAATAATCAGAAGATGTGAAAATGGGCTTATTTTTGTCCATATTTATGAACCTCATTAATGATTCTTCAGAACCCTTTGGTTGTTTGGAATGTAACACATTCCATATGTTTTTACCGTCTAGCACAAAAGCCTATTGACGTGTGCAGATTCATTCATCTGTGCAGACTTAATTCACCATGGTTGGTTTGTTGCTTTGGGAATTTAAAAAATTATGAAATATTTGGTAAGTTGTATCCAAATAACATTAATATTTTTATGATTTTTTCCTTTCTGCACTCATTTTAGTTTATAAAAATGGTGCCAGCAAATCTTTTGTTATAAGGAATATCAAATGCTAGTACCATGCTTGAAGTTAGGGAGAGAAAAAGGGACTATAAACAGTCAGTCACTGAGATGATTTGGGACAAGCCCATGGAAAGAGGGGAGAGTGATTTCAGAGACATTAATGATGTGAATAAGATCCTCTCCCAACACCTTTTTTTTTATTCTAACTTTTCTATTTTAATTATTGTTTCTTAATCCTTTATATTCCAATAATTTCTCATTCAACACAATTACTCTTTCAAACTATTTTGGTCATTTGAATACAAATGGTGTCAACTGAAAGAGTGAACAAAAAATATATATTTTCAAATATTTTGAAATAAGTTCTCTTTAACTTGCTCAGTTATAGATCTTTAAATATCCTGTTGATTAGACCTCTGCTATTTGCATGGACATGAACACATTCTCTCCCTTTAATATTTTGATCTGTTCTTTTGTGATCATTGTCATTTCACTGTGTTCATGGTGAGATACATCAACTTTTACCCAATTATAGCCTAAGGAAGAGGGAGAAACAACTTGCATTTATTATTGCTTTAATATCTTAAAAAGTAGAGTTGACACTTCCAGTGGCATCATGTGAGTTCTTTCACAGTAGTTGTAATACCTACCAATTGTACAGTGCTTGAGCATGTATTAGTCCGCATATGTAGGTTTTTGACTCACCACACTGTTTTGAGATATTACTAAAATAGCAGTCATCTAGATAAGAAAATAAGACTAAAATAACAAATCTAGAGTCAAGTGACCATCTCTAAGTGGTAGTCCTCACCCTAAAAGCAGCATCTTCTGATTGAAGTATCTTTCTTTCCTCCACTTAGTTAAACACTTCTCTTTCTCCTGCTACTGCAGAGAAATCTCATTTTGATTGGAGAATAATTCATGCTGACAAATTGACTCAATTCAAGGACCCCAGAGGTCTTCATTAGTCCTTTGATGACTGCCCTGAAAACTTCACTCAAACTACCCTGGAGCAAGTCATTTTTGATGAAGAAACTGGTTCTTTTCACTCAAGAAAGATAAATGCAACATAATCACAAGTAAAAAGATTTTTTAAAATGACCATGTGGGGAGCCTACTAGTAGAGTCTCCTTTTTCAGGGTCTTAGAAATCTGCTCAGTAAAAGCACCACTAATCCCCCAACATATATCAGAGAATATGGCATAGAACTATCCCTAGCTCTAGCAATGTTATTACATATGGTAATGTTTAAAGAAAGAGAAACTTCACATCAAACACCTAATTCATAAGTAAGACAATAAATTTTCTAGGGTTTACTAAATGGCCACTGGAAGCAACTTCTGAAATACAGCATACAATCTGATCCTGAACCAATGTCAAAACTTCAATTAGGGAATTCCCTCGTGGTCCAGTGGTTAGGCTTGGTGCTTCCACTGCTGGGGCCCCAGGTTTGATGCTAGGTTGGGGAACTAAGACCCTGCAAGCCAGCTAGATATCTACCTATATTTATGTATTTATTGATCTCTCTCTCTCTCTCTATATATATATATATATATATATACACACATATATGTTTGTATACATATAGAAAAGTAATATGGAGAAAACATATTAAAATATTTAATGATATATTTATATATTGCAAAGTTTTATACAGAATTTCTGTTTTCAAGCAATTTCATCACAAGCCCCAAGATGTATATCATAGAACAAGTTACACTCATAAAACTGTAAACTGAGCAGGTGCATAGTTAGCTAATTGTATTTCCCTCCACAGTATTATCAAGCTGTACAATGAACTATAGGGAGCAAACCCACTAGATAACCATTTTAAGATTAGAAACAGAAGACTGTCACCCAGATAGCAATTTTAAAGCTATAAACAGAACGATTCAGCACAAGATAGCAATCAGGAGACTAAACCAAATGGTACTCATGGGAATGTGAATATTGAAATACCTGTTATTGCAAGTTACCCATAGATTCTTAAAAGAAAAATACCCATCTTGCAAACCTGTTTCTATTTACTTGTATTTTGAAGATAAGTATTGTGTGTTCTACAAAATAACATATATCCAATCTTTCTGTCTCTTTTAGAAACAAAGGAAAACCAAGATTCCAAGCTTTAAGGACATATTCTATTAGTAGCCCATGGATCCCTAGGGCAAGAGGCACATACGTATCATAAGATATCCTTAGAATAAAACCTAATATCTCATCCTAGTTACCTTAAATATTTTATATCATCTTCTTATGTGTATTATTTGGATTTACTCAATCATCTTGCCTTTACTGTGTAAAGGCATTATATTTATATGGACTTCCAGCCCATATAACAACATTAAAATAGTAATAGACTTTGATTGAAAGCTTCCCATATGCCTGGCCCTCTGTTAAGAACATTGTACTCATCGTCTCATTTAATGTTCACTACATCCTTACAAGTTATTATTATTTTCCTCTTTTCATAAATGAGGAAAGTAAATTTTAGTAAGGTTAAAAAGCTTTTCCAGGCTGCAGAAAAAGTGGTCATTCCTGGGACATAAATCCACTTGACATCAAAATAACTTATCCTGCATACTAAATTATATTTCTCTTATAATATTTATAATGAAGTAGCAAGCATTATTTTTCTTCAAATATTCAAACTCAGATGTGTGATGCTGCTGCTGCTGCTGCTAAGTCGCTTCAGTCGTGTCCGATTCTGTGCGATCCCATAGACGGCAGCCCACCAGGCTCCGCCGTCCCTGGGATTCTACAGGCAAGAACACTGGAGTGGGTTGCCATTTCCTTCTCCAATGCATGAAAGTGAAAAGTCAAAGGGAAGTCGCTCAGTCGTGTCTGACTGTTCGCTACCCCATGGACTGCAGCCTACCAGGCTCCGCTGTCCCTGGGATTCTCCAGGCAAGAGTACTGGAGTGGGGTGCCGTTGCCTTCTCCGACGTGTGATAAACACATTTTTTTTTCTGTAGTAAAATTTAATTCCCTTCCCAAATCTCCAGTTTATTTAGAGGCAGAAAAAATAAACTGACCAATTAAATTTTTAAAAAATTAATCTGAAAGATAGTTGACCAGTTTAAGATTCTTCCCCATTACTTGTTCTCATATGTGACATCTAAATTCCCAGACGTATATTAGTAGGAATTTGCAAGATTCTGTAACCATGATAAACAACACTGAAATATCACTGACTTACCACATAAAGGCTTATTTCTGCTGTGTGTCTGACAGCTTTCTTTTTTCTTTTCTTTTTTGGCTTGTGGTATTTTATTTTCCCAAGCAGAGACTGAACCTGTGCCCTTGGCAGTGAAAGCTGAGTCCAAACCACTGGACAGCCAGGGAATTCCCCTGATGGCTTGCTTCTAAATGATGCCTTAAAAGGCCAGCCAGGCTTTATTTTGTGGATCATCTATCTCTGCATATGACCTCCACAATCTCTGTAATAGAAAAAAGACTGCTGGATAGTCAAAAAATTTTATCCTGCCACAACTTAGTGGTGACATATCATAGTCCATCGCTTAAAACTAGTCACTCGGTCCCAGCCAAGTTCAAGAGAGCTTTGGGAATACAAATATATTGAGTGAACATAAATTTTTCTGCTGCATGATTGATGTAGCTTTATGACAATGGAGGGAAATGTCTAGCCTTGACCAATATCTCATAATAGCATCTGTTAGAATATACACTATAGCTCTGATTGTTGGTAATGATCATTCTTTTAGTCTGTCTTCCACTGTGATATCTATATTCCCATCTGGTATCTGGCCATTTGGTCCAATGCAGTCCACAGTCATATGCCTTTAATGTGACCATGGTGCTCAGATTCCCTTACAAATCCCTGGACCTTTTTAGAGGAAATAGTAAAAGTGCTGTTTGCACTATTTGACTTCTAAAGTGGCTCAGTGGTAAAGAATCTGCTTTTCAATGCAGGAGACACAGAGACCCAAATTAGATCCCTGGGTTGGGAAGATCCCCTGAACAAGGAAATGGCAACCCACTCCAGCATTCTTGCCTGGAAAATTCCATGGACAGAGGAGCATGGTGGGCTATAGTCCATGGGGTCGCAAAGACACAACTGAGCTCACATGGGCACATACACACTACTTGGAAGCTCTGAAAAGTTTGTTCTGCTACCTGAGTCTCCCCAGACTGACACATCTACTGACACACATTGGTTTACTTCTAAACAAAGGACAAGTGAAATTCTGTGAGACCCCTTTCTCAGGCTTCCTGAAAAAGGATGTAATCATTTGCATTTCCAAAACTGACCTAAGGGAAGGTACAAAACAAAATCATATTTCTATGAACAGAATCAGATTCTATTGATGAACATTAGCCAGAATCTATTGTTTTTTTCTTCATCTCAAGTCTTCTTTTCCAGGTCAGAAATGTCTTATAGATTTAAAAGTAGAATAGAGAAGAAATTTAAAATCCAAGATTTTTTCTGAATCTGCTTTCCATGGTAACATGGAGGTCTCCTATCTTGCAGCCTGAAGAACAATTCCACATTAGTTCAAAGAAATTGTGGAAGAAGGGGGAGAAAAACAATTATGTACTAGGTAATGTGCTAAGCTAATCATATGAATTATCATTTTATAAATTGTAATTTAAGGGCACTATTTTTAAAATGGGCTTCCCTGGTGGCTCAGAGGTTAAAGCATCTGCCTGCAATGCAGGAGACCTGGGTTCGATCCCCGGGTTGGGAAGATCCCCTGGAGAAGGAAATGGCAACCCACTCCAGTAGTCTTGCCTGGAGAATCCCATGGACGGAAGAGCCTGGTGGGCTACAGTCCATGGGGTCACAAAAGAGTCAGACATGACTGAGCGACTTCACTTTCACTTTCATTTTTAAAATATTTGTTTTATTTGGCTGTGTTGGGTCTTAGTTGCATCATGAGGGATTGTCCATTGCGGTGCATGGACTTTATACTTATGGCATGTGGGCTCAGCAGTTTCAGTCATGTGGGCTCTCTAGTTGTGGTACACAGGCTCTGGAGTGCACAAGCTCAGTACTAGGAGCTCGCAGGCTTAGTTGCTCCCTGGATGTGGGATCTTAGTTCCCCAACCAGGGATTGAACCCTCGTCCTCTGCATTCGAACGTGAATTCTTAACTACTGGACCACCAGGGAAGTCTCAAGAGCTGTATTTTAAAATTTGCTGCATTCTGATGATGATGACTGAGTGACTAAACTGACTGACTGACTGATGATGGTTCAGTTCAGTCGCTCAGTCGTGTCTAACTCTGCCACCCCAATGACTGCAGCATGACAGGCTTCCCTGTCCATCACCAACTCCTGGAGCTTACTCAAACTCATGTCCATTGGGTAGGTAATGCCACCAACCATCTCATCCTATGTTGTCCCTTTCTCCTCCTGCCTTCAATCTTTCCCAGCATCAGGGTCTTTTCAAATGAGTCAGTTCTTCACATCAAGTGGCCAAAGTATTGGAACTTCAGCTTCAGCATCAGTCCTTTCAATGAATATTCAGGACTGATTTCCTTTAAGATTGACTGGTGGTGGTGGTGGGACATAATAAATGACCTCTAGATGAAAGGCAAAAAGTATTATTACTTCCAGAAGACTGTCAATACAGGGCAGCATTAGAGATTGCATCTGGATAACAGCAAGCTGGAACTGTAGCAGGCAGCTTATATAAGGCAAACCAGGTGTAGCTAGCTAGGTTTCATGGGCTTCTTATAGATTATTCTGAATAATTCTGCAGACTAAGGAAGAAGAGGCTGTCCTGGATATTCGGGATCTGGGGCTTCTGGTAGTTGGCTGTGTGAGCTATAACCCAGAGTGTTAGAGCCCAAAAGGGAAGCAGTTGGAGTATAGGCTTGGCAAACATCCTTCAACGGGATGAACATTTTTAGCCATGATCTTAAAACTGTCAAGACAGCACTTATGAAATATAAGCCATCATAGTTCTTCCTTTACAGTTTAACTAAAATGTAGAAATGTTCAGTTATTTAACCAACGTCCCACAATTAGGAAATCATGAGGCTAGGATTCCAATCAAGATCCACCTAGATCCTAGTTACTGTTGCTGTTGTTCAGTCATGTCCAACTCTGCAACCCTGTGGACTGTAGGTCACCAGACTTCTCTATCCATGGCATTTTCCAGGCAAGAATATAGAGGGGATTTGCCATTTCCTTCTCCAAGGGATCTTCCTGACCCAGTGATTGAATCTTCTGAATTAGCAGGTTGATACTTTACCACTGAGCCAAACAACTTGGGAAATGGATCGTGGCTATACTGCCTCTCTAAATGAACCTGTCGTCTTATATACTTTCTCTAGTAGAGCTTTATTGTGTTTTCCTTTCACTCTTCAGGTTAGCCCTTTTTTCTCTTCTGTCTTGCACACTGTATAATGTGCATGACTGCTAGGAGCTATCATGTGTTGAATTTCTGTGCATTCCCCTCTCCAGACCCACATCTACTTTATCTTGGCTCATTCTGCTTTTCAAACTCTCAGTGCTTGGTATCCACTTGTTTCCTGGAGTTTCAAGGGTGAGGAAGAAGAAAAATTGGGGAAGAAAGAGAAAAACTGTACTTATATTATTTTAAAAACCAATTTTAAACAATAAAAGCTCTTTATATTAATAATAATAATGTGATTGACACTACAATTTTGGCAAAAAGAACATTTCAGTATCCAATGAGTTAGATATACTGTGCTACTCTGTAGGGCAATTTTGAAAACATTTTACTGTGAACAATAGGAATATAATTGCTTAACATTCTACAAAAAAAAAAAAATAGAGAGAGAGATTGGCCTTGCTCCTGTTATGTGCTGGATTCTTCATAACTCTCAGTGAATGACAGATCAAGCAGTGATTATCCTGAAGGCACATAATACTCCAGGAGCCAGATGGGTCAACTTTATTATTGTGTGACAAATATAAATTTCTGTTTCAATGTTATCTAATTATATGTGTTAGGTCAAAGGTTGTATAGGTTGAAGAATTATGTAATGAAAAATATTGATATTTTCCTTTTAGAATAGAAGGGACATTGCAGAAAAGATTTTAACAGTAATCTGGATTAAACTGGAATTCTCACTAAATTTAGAACCAGTCCTGCCATTGTTGTTGAAGAACAGATAACAAAGTCCTAATCACATGATCTGCTGTCTCCTGCCTATTCAAATACTCAGCTTGACCTTTAAGATGAAGGGAGAAGAGAAAATATTGGACAATAGGTCTGGTAGTATTAACCAGAGGAATAATAAAATGTAGACAATTTAAGTTTTCTTGGATCAAAAATGATAAGACATCTGAAAATGTTGAAATAAATTAAAATAGTTCCAAATGAACCCATATGCTTGAAGACAGTCTTTTTCATGCATCTGCTTTTTTTAATGCTCTTCTCCTGAAGAAATATTAAATTTATTTAAGAATGATTATTAATCAAAGTAAACATTTGTGTATATGTATGCACTTTTGCCCATTACTGCAATCTGATTCATAGATTTTAAACTCCAAGTGTCTAAAAAGCAAAACTACCATTGTTCAGTCACCCATCCCCATTATCCCATTTCAGGAAGCGCCCAGAAGTCTAAATACTTGGGGAAATGTATCTATTCTCTCAACTGTAGATATGGTCCTAGTTAGGGCACATGAGATTGGCCTTTAGGCAAAAGAAACACATACAGAAATGGAAGTTGTTGATTTTCCAGTAGACAGATCCATAGCAAGAGCTAAAAGTTATGTTACCAACGGAACTTCACACCTAAAGCATAGTACGTAAAATTTCAAAACATTTCGGAGATGTCCAAAAACTGATTAATGATATAAAATTTTTCCTAGAAGGAAAAACAGAAGGAACGAAGTGTGTAGGATCAGAGACAAAGACTGAGCAGGGAATTAATAATTCTTCAGGTTGGAGAAGTTATCAGATAAATGACCGTGACCATCAGTGACTGTGTTTCCTGAATAAATGTCTCCAATCAATCATTGCCAAAGAACTGAAAGAATGGAAACAGCCACTAGGAGCCTAGGCACTTTGGCTTCTTTCAGTTGGTTTCCTCCTCAGCTGCCATGTGCAGTCTCCTGCCTGTGACCTCTCTGGCACTGTTTTCTTTGTTCAGAAAGGCAATCTCACCACTGTTTATACTGTCCTCTAGTTCGCAGTAGTTGAGTCTTGCTTCACACATGTCTTGATAAGTTCCTCAGCTTGGGTGTAGAAGTACAAAAAAAGGTCATTGAAGAGAGCCTCTTCAATTAAGATACTCAGCAAGATTTTTACATAGGTGAAATCTAGACAAATATAAAATACCATATTGGTAGAGAATAGAAATGGCAAAGCAGATTGTGTGACTTAGGGAGTCCCACATGGAATAGTTACATTTCAGGGGTCTGATCACCACCCTGAAGTTTTCTAACTTGCTGGTGGTGGCGGTTTAGTCACTAAGTTGTGTCCAGCTCTTGCAACCCCATGGCCTTTAGCCTGCCGAGCTTCTTTGTCCATAGAATTCTCCAGGCAAGAGTATGGTAGTGCGTAGCCATTTCCTTCTTCAGGGCATCTTCCCAACCCAGGAATCCAACCTGGGTCTCTTGCATTGCAGGCAGATTCTTTACTATCTGAGCCACGAGAAGTCCCTCTGGTTTTCTAGAAGGACTCAAAAAAGAAAGACTCAAACAAACAGCAAGTTATGAGCACAACAGTGGTTTAGTACAGTAAAAGGAGCATGAGCAAGAGAAAAAGGATACTCATTGAAAGTAGTCTAGAGATATCAGGCACAGGATTCTGACTCTTTCCCCATCTTTGATCACACAAAAGGCACTTTCCTCTCTAGCTGAGAACTGTTAAGATGCGCACAAAGTGTCTTTGCACAGAGAAACCTACCTGAGTCTTAGGATCCAAGATTTAAGAAGAACAGATCATGTTGACACATACTGCTGTGCAACCAACCACAGTAACTGAAATTCAGAATACCAACAGTGAAACCAGGAGTATCGTCAATATTGATGTTTGCATGAATCAATCTTGACAGTCCTGATGAGCTGATGCAGTACACCCCATGGCTCCAGACATCCATGACAACATCATCAATTAGCACCATAAAAAGCATCCTAAGAGCCACATGCCCAGGGGTCATCACCAAAGGCCAATCAAAGTTCCAGGATCCTCAGGAAACATGCAAGGATTGAATAAACCAGACTTGATGTGCTCTCTCTTCACGTCTCCATTGACATGCTTGGGAGGGAGGTGGGAATGCAATCCAATGATTCCCTTCCTCTGCCCACCCCTTCCTGTAGCCCAAGGCTTGAGGGAGAGGGCAAGGAACATTGGCTTTTGATGTTCTAAAACATGGCAGGTCTGAAACCTAGGAAATCTTTCTCCTGCTATTTGGGGACAGTAAACTGGAGGAAGTTGGTATGAAAAGAGGTTTTTCTTTTTCTCAATGAATGGATGAAGCTGGAGTCCAAGCTAGTCTTGAAGTCCTTAAGCAAGGAGTACCCAGCCAGGTTGCTCATCCCAAGCACCACAAAAAAGGGATGCACAAAAAGTATGTCAGCAAGTATGAAAGTGAAAGTCGCTCAGTTGTGTCCCACTTTTTGTGATCCCATGGACTATACAGTCCATGGAATTCTACAGGCCAGAGTACTGGAGTGGGTAGCCTTTCCATTCTCCAGGGGATCTTCCCAAACCAGGAATTGAACCCAGGTTTCCCTCATTGTAGGCAGATTCTTTACCAGCTAAGCCACAAGGGAAGCCCAAGAATACTGGAATCCTTCTCCAGTGGATCTTCCTGACCCAGGATTCTTTACCAACTGAGCTATCAGGAAGCAAGTATGGCATGAACTTAATATTTTACATTTCTTGAACAAATTATTTTTAATTATTTTAATTTTAACTGCATGAATAATATATATTTATTGAAGAAAGTGAAAAAAAGAATAAAAATCAAAAGTAATCATATAACATCATAGTACATCAGATCAGATCAGTCACTCAGTTGTGTCCGACTCTTTGTGACCCCATGAATTGCAGCACGCCAGGCCTCCCTGTCCATCACCAACTTCTGGAGTTCACTCAGACTCATGTCCATTGAGTCAGTGATGCCATCCAGCCATCTCATCCTCTGTTGTCCCCTTCTCCTCTTGCCCTCAATCCCTCCCAGCATCAGAGGCTTTTCCAATGAGTCAACTCTTCGCATGAGGTGGCCAAAGTACTGGAGTTTCAGCTTTAGCATCATTCCTTCCAAAGAAATCCCAGGGCTGATCTCTTTCAGAATGGACTGGCTGGATCTCCTTGCAGTCCAAGGGACTCTCAAGAGTCTTCTCCAACACCACAGTTCAAAAGCATCAATTCTTCGGCGCTCAGCCTTCTTCACAGTCCAACTCTCATATGCATACCTGACCACAGGAAAAACCATAGCCTTGACTAGACGAACCTTTGTTGGCAAAGTAATGTCTCTGCTTTTGAATATGCTATCTAGGTTGGTCATAACTTTCCTTCCAAGGAGTAAGCGTCTTTTAATTTCATGGCTGCAGTCACCATCTGCAGTGATTTTGGAGCCCAGAAAAATAAAGTCTGACACTGTTTCCACTGTTTCCCCATCTATTTCCCATGAAGTGGTGGGACCGGATGCCATGATCTTCGTTTTCTGAATCTTGAGCTTTAAGCCAACTTTTTCACTCTCCTCTTGTACTTTCATCAAGAGGCTTTTTAGTTCCTCTTCACTTTCTGCCATAAGGGTGGTGTCATCTGCATATCTGAGGTTATTGACATTTCTCCCAGCAATCTTGATTCCAGCTTGTGTGTCTTCCAGTCCAGCGTTTCTCATGATGTACTCTGCATATGAGTAAAATAAGCAGGGTGACAATATACAGCCTTGACGAACTCCTTTTCCTATTTGGAACCAGTCTGTTGTTCCATGTCCAGTTCTAACTGTTGCTTCCTGACCTGCATACAAATTTCTCAAGAGGCAGATCAGGTGTTCTGGTATTCCCATCTCTTTCAGAATTTTCCACAGTTTATTGTGATCCACACAGTCAAAGGCTTTGGTATAGTCAAAAAAGCAGAAATAGATGTTTTTCTGGAACTCTCTTGCTTTTCCCATGATCCAGTGGATGTTGGCAATTTGATCTCTGGTTCCTCTGCCTTTTCTAAAACCAGTTTGAACATCAGGAAGTTCATGGTTCACATATTGCTGAAGCCTAGCTTGGAGAATTTTGAGCATTACTTTACTAGCATGTGAGATGAGTGCAATTGTGTGGTAGTTTGAGCATTGTTTGGCATTGCCTTTCTTTGGGATTGGAATGAAAACTGACCTTTTCCAGTCCTGTGGCCACTGCTGAGCTTTCCAGATTTGCTGACATATTGAGTGCAGCACTTTCACAGCATCATCTTTCAGGATTTGGAATAGCTCAGCTGGAATTCTATCACCTCCACTAGCTTTGTTCGTAGTGATGCTTTCTAAGGCCCACTTGACTTCACATTCCAGGATGTCTGGCTCTAGGTCAGTGATTACACCATCGTGATTATCTGGGTTGTGAAGATCTTTTTTGTACAGTTCTTCTGTGTATTCTTGTCAACTCTTCTTAATATCTTCTGCTTCTGTTAGGTCCATACCATTTCTGTCCTTTATTGAGCCCATCTTTGCATGAAATGTTCCTTTGGTATCTCTGATTTTCTTGAAGAGATCCCTAGTCTTTCCCATTCTGTTGTTTTCCTCTATTTCTTTGCATTGATCGCTGAAGGCTTTCTTATCTCTTCTTGCTATTCTTTGGAACTCATAGTACATACATATCCTTAAATTCATGGATTATTTTTTCTGAATATGTGATTATTTGCTATAAATATTTTATCAGTTCCTCTTCCTGCTTAAAACATGTAACTGTTATCCACATCCATAAAAATTCTTTAAAAAGCTTGTTTGCAATAGTTGTGTATTCTTCAACTGATTCTTTCTTATTGTGGTGTTGGAGAAGACTCTTGAGAGTCCTTTGGACTACAAGGAGATCAAATCAGTCTATTCTAAAGGAAATGAACCCTGAATATTCATTGGAAGGACTGATGCTGAAACTGAAGCCAATGCTTTGGCAACCTGATGCAAAGAGCTGACTCATTGTAAAAGACTCTGATGCTGAGAAATACTGAAGGCAAAAGGAGAAGGGAAGGGGGTAGCAGAGCATATGAACTCAATAGACATGAATCTGAGCAAATTACAGGAGAGAGTGAAGGATAGGAGAGCCTGGAAATCTGCAGTCCATAGGATCACAATTAGCAACTGAACAACAATTATATCTTTAACCAAATTCTTTATTGTTGACATCTACATTGTTTTGGCCTTTCAGGTATATCGTACATTATTTTCTTAGGATGAATTCCTACAAGTAGGATTGTGGAGTGTATCTGTGGGCACACTTTTAAGGGGCTATGAAAGAATGTTTTAGTTTGCCATGATTTACATGTCTGTTTTTTGTTTGTTTATTTGTTTGTTTGTTTTGGTCGGGGGGGGGGTTGCTCTTTGCAAACAAACTCAGAGCATTTAAAATAAAATAAAAACCCATCAGGGTCCAATTTTGCCAGTTCGGTTCTCAGATCTCTGTATGCAAGTGTTACTAAGGATGTTGTCTTTGAGCTTCTTTCTCACAAAGACAGTGTCTTGATGTAAAATTGGGCTTAGAGGATTTTTCCATGACAGGGAACTTCCTCATCCTCACTGGTAATATTTTACCCTAGTAACATTGGTTTTATTTTTTAGTACTAATGAGGTGAGCAAAGGATGGATTATTAAGCAAAAGAAAATTGACCTGAAACCAAAGATCGAGATGTTTTTCCATATACAGTTGTCTTTAACCCAGGAACTCATTGAGGAGAAGGACTTCCCCAGTGTCTCAGCCATAAAGAACTTGCCTGTGATGCAGGAGACAGAGAAGCATGCACAGAGGAGCATGGGGGGCTACAGTACAAAGGATCACAAAAAAGTTGGACAGGACTGAGTGACTAACAGGAGAGATACAGATTATGAAGCCTTTGAAATGTCTTTTCCTCATTTGTATTACTTTATCCTCAACCACAAACTTTAGCTCCAGAATTGCATTAGTTTTGTGTTAGGACCCTGTGATTTTCCCTTAGGGGATTTGAAACACATTCTTTCAGGATTCTCTTGATATCTCCTAAGTAAGCCAGCTGGCATTGACTTTGCACTGGGGTCCATTCTTATATTTTCAACTCTCTGCCCCCCCTGGGAGAATGCCACTGTTGCTTTAACAAGTCCAAACACATAACAGATAATACCTAGCTTTCTGCTTTAGAAAGCATGAGGATTTAACAGCTGCACTTTGAAGTCCAGGTCCTTATATTTACTTAATGCATTTTATAAATGAAACTAGTAGCTCTGCTCAGAGAAGGCAATGGCACCCCACTCCAGCACTCTTGCCTGGAAAATCCCATGGACGGAGGAGCTTGGTGGGCTGCAGTCCATGGGGTCATGAAGAGTTGGACAGGACAGTGACTTCCCTTTCACTTTTCACTTTCCTGCATTGGAGAAGGCAATGGCAACCCACTCCAGTGTTCTTGCCTGGAGAATCCCAGGGACGGTGGAGCCTGGTGGGCTGCCGTTTATGTGGTCGCACAGAGTTGGACACGACTGAAGCGACTTAGCAGCAGCAGCAGCAGTAGCTCTGCTGGTAAAGAATCTACCTGCAGGAGACCCTGGTTTGACTCCTGGGTCAGGAAGATCCCCTGAAAAAGGGATAGGCTACCCACTCCAGTATTCTTGGGCTTCCTTGATGGCTCAGCTGGTAAAGAATCTGTGTGCATAGGGTAGCTACTCAAATCAATGGGGCCCTTTTCCCATAGGGAAAGAGAGAAATCTGACTTTTATAATGTGATTTTATTTTTAAAAATTTCTTTCTAGGACTTCCCTAGCTGTCCAGTGGTTAAGACTCCACACCCCTAATGCAGAGTGCTGCTTGATCCTGGGTCTCAGAACTAAGATTCCATATGCCCCCCGATATGGGAAATATACAAATAAAATTCCTTTCTAGTTACTGAGCAGACACTATTTATTTTTAGCATAGAGATGAAGAAAAATAACTTATGACACTGGAGAGGAAATGCTTGAAAAATAATCTGTAACCCCAGGATAGAAGAACTAGAGAAGTAGCTGTAATTGCCTAATTATCAAAATAGGGCGATAATAAGATAGAAACACCACAGTAGCTCCTATACCTGGCTCAGCCACCTTATTCCCTGGCCAAATTAGATAAAAGAGGAAACTGCATCCTAACTGCAAGTTTTGCAAGTGAAAGTGTCTGTGGCTTTGTGTTTTAGATCACAGCGAATTTCCATTTGTTTTTCTCCTCGGGCACTAGATAAAAATCATTCCAGGGAAACTCCCCTTCATTTTAATGCTTTGAGTTTTGGCAGGTCTAATGCCTTAAGTTTAAATGCTTGAACACCTCAACTCAAACACTCTCGATAAATGTGTAATCTGGACGCAGGTGAGCATTTTATATTTAGTGTGAAAAAGTAAAGGTCATTTAGCTCTTCAAGGCATGTTTTTAAATATTCCAATTTCCCTAGGTGCCAACTATTTGTTTCTTGAACGACCTCGATATTTTACATTCACTAGCCTGGAAAGGTCATTTCCTAGAAATTTAATTCTCCTAAACTGAAAATGTCCATGTTTCTCATTGTTTATTTGGAATATGAGATACGTTAACTTGCCTGTAACATGCCGGAATTAGATGTGTGTGTTAACTTACACAAAGTTCACAGCCTCGAGCTGTATGTTGGATGAAATTTATACCCACTTTGCTTTTCCATGTCTTTATGCTTCTTTCTTGTCAAACACTGGTTTTCCAATTTTGTTTCTTTAGTTATTGAACGTTGAAATGTTACGTTGACACATAAGACAAAACCTCCATTAATTTCATATCCCAATATTTTTTGGATATACACACATAAAAACCCATCAGCATGAGATTTCAGTTCTTAAGCCATTTACACTGTAAAATATATATATATCTTAAAAATGGGATGAGATGGAAATAACCCATTTTAAAATGTCTTTCTATAGCTATTAAAATGCATATTTACCAACAGTTGATAAAAAATCTTCCTTTGGAATGCACAGGAAGGGAAGTACAGGCAGCAAGATGTGAATCAGATGTGGCTTCTCTCCCTTTTGCTTCTTCAGAGGCTGGTTTCTCCTTAGGTTGAAACTATTTTCATGCCCGTCTTACTAAGGTTCTTGGTTAGCTACTGCTGCCTTTTTTTCTCTTGCATCCTCTTTCCACTTAGTTTGCACTTTGCAGTCTGAAGATTTATCTTTTTCCCACTCCCTTTCTGGGCCATCTCCCCTTGCATTCTCCTTCTACTGCCGCTTAGCTAACCTGACCTTCGTTTTGAGCCTTTGGCAATGGTCATCAAGGGTGCAGTATGGCCAGAGCCTTTGAGAATCTGGGCTGCCTGGGGTATTGCCACTAACTTTGTTTGAATATCTTTAGTTTGTAAGAGATCCTCTGCAATCCATACTGTGACCTGCAGCTTGGGAGTATGATTCATCTCAAGATGATCTTAGCCTCTTGAATTATTTTCTCTTCCCAGTATAAATAATTATATTATTTGGGCAGAGGACCCTTTTCCTAGGAAAATTCTTAAATATAATTTTTTTTGTTTCCTGTCAGCCTAAAGGTCTATGGAGAATTTATTCTCTAATAAATTCTATAAATCCAAAGTCATTCTCATCATCCCTCATTTTCATTTCTAGCCCTGTTTTTCTAAGTAACTCTGACCTGAAGAGTTGGCCTGTAGTGATATGGTCTGCAAAGCTGTTCCCCTGACTTTGATGTAAACAGGGAATGAGATTTACCAGATTACTGCTTTTCAAACTATTTCCCCTACTAGTCCCAATACTAGCCCCAGCTGAGCTGTCAGTCTGGACTAGATCAGCTCTTCTCAAGCATCAGTGACCAGTGTGTTTGTGCATGGCTCTGGAATCTTGATGGAATGTAAATTTTTATTCAGAAGGTCAGATGGCATCTTGCCATTGCTCTAAACCATAGGCTACACTTAAACTCGTCTACTTGCTCATTGACAAACATGGCCACTCAGGGCTTCTCCTCCTTTCTAGAAGCACTTCTACTGTCTATCAGGATCTAATTAGCCTTCAAGTTCCAGTTCAATGCCACCTTCTTCATTAGATCTTTCCTGCTCTCTTTTTTGATTATCCAAACAAGAAATCTAATTCCTTCATACTGAACGCTTATGAAGTCATAAATCAATTAGGAGACACCTTTTCTGACTTCATTTTGTGTGTGTGTGAGCTTGTCTTACCTCTCTGGGGTTTCCCATTTGGCTCAATGGTAAAGAATCCTTGTGCCAATACAGGAGAGGCAGGATTTGTGAGTTCAATCCCTGGGCCGGGAAGATCCCTTGGGGTAAGAAATGGTAACCATCTCTAGTATTCTTGCCTGAGGGGGCTACAGTCCATGGGTCACAGAGTTGGATGCGACTGAGCACACACGCACTTCCCTCCTATTTAATCTCTATGGGGATTGTTACCTGCCCAACCCACTTTATTCATTCTACTTTCTAGTGTTCTAGGCTTCCCTAGTAGCTCAGACAGTAAAGCATCTGTTTGCAGTGCAGGAGACCCAGGTTCGATCCCTGGGTTGGGAAGGTCCCTGGAGAAGGAAATGGCAACCCACTCTAGTATTCTTGCCTAGAGAATTCCATGGACAGAGGGGCCTGGTAGGCTATAGTCCCTGGGGTCATAAAGAGTCGGACATGACTAAGCGACTAGCACACACACTCCTTATGTTTAGAGCAATGATCCTCAAACTTCAGAAGCTTCAGAATCACCTAAGGCTAAGTAAAACACAGATTACTGAGCCTCACCCCAAGGGTTCTGATTCTGCTGGTCTTGGGGGCCAATGAATTCACATTTTTACAATCCAGCATTTCTAGGAATGCTGGTGGTTAGAGGATGGCGCTTTGTGAAGCACTTTTGTGAGGGAAAATGTTTGGTTTTAGATTCAGAAGAGCCTGGATGTGATTTCCTAATTTTTTGTTTTTTTTTTTAAACTCATATCAGGATATGCTTGGAATAGTTACTTCTTCTTTCCATTCTTATTTCTTCATCTATAAAATAAAAATTTTGATATCTTTTAGGATTTGGGAAAGAAATAAATGAAAATACACAGAGCTCCTTTTTGTTATTCATTAGTTTCTTTCTCTTATTCTTCATCAAACTTCAATGTCACTTCTACTGGGTTGTTTCTGATCACCTCTAGATGAGAGCAGGTCTCTTGCAATGGGCTCCATGGTTTTCAGTGATTCCCTCAGTGTGGTGTCTTTCACATGTTTTATTATAATTACTTCTTCAATTGCCTTTCAGAGTTTTCCTGGCAGTCCTGTGGTTAAGATACCATGCTTCTATCATCCGTGCAGGGGGCACAGGTTCAATCCCTGTTTGGGGAACTAAGATTTCCTCATGCTGCACAGCACAGCCAAAATCATAATAATACTAATAATTGTCTTTTTGTCTTCTTATGGATAAACTGCAAGATCTTTGAGGACAGGTAAATGCTTGGACCTAAAAGTATTTTGTCTGTAATCTTCAGGGAGTGTTCCATACAGAAAGGAGCACAATAAATATGACTGAATACAAAGAAAAAGAAAGATGAGAGATAATATTGCAGCCAAGTAAATGAGAATAACAGTACCTACCATACGACATTATTTCCAAGAAAAAAAAAAATCTAGCTTAATGTTGGGCATGTTGAAGGCATCCAACAAATACCAGTCATGTTTCTACAATAAAAATAATAATGTATAAATATGATATTCATACTTCCAAGGCTTTCTAGGACTACATTTTAAGGTAATTTTATTCTTTTAAAGAAAATCACTATATAAATGTGTATTATAAATTTTCCAATTTTATTATTACTTATCATTATATTTATTATTATTATGTTATAAATAATACATTCATGCATTGCAATATGTGATGTAGACTTGGATGAAGACAGGACAGGGTCCAGTGAGTGGTTAAAACTATGATCTCCAGAGCCATGCTGCTCTGATTCAAATCCTGAGCTAGTGACCTACACAGAAAGTCACTTGATTCCTCTAAACTTCAGTTTGTTCCTCTCTAAGACAAAGTCACTTATAATACGTACCTCATAAGTGTATTATGAGAATCAAATAAGCAATGCCGGTTAAGTGCTTCAGATAGTGCCTGGTATATACTATATACTCAATCAACACTGATCCTGATGCCAGAATCTTGGCTCTTTGTCCACTGATGCCAAGTAGAAATATAGAGAAAGAATTTGGAGGAAATAGAAAAGAGTAGCTTTATTATTTTTGCCAGGCAAAAGGGAAACACAATAGGCTAGTACCTCAAGAACTGTGCCCCCCTCTCAGGAATAGGGAGAAGTTTTATGTCCTTACAAAGATCTTGCATTTTTTTTTTTCCTTCTGCAACATTTCAAAAGGGCCACAACTGGCATCAGGCAACAGAGCAACTGGGTCTGATGTTCCTAAAGTTATCAGTCCATTACCTTCTTTCCGAAATGTAGAATTTTACAAAACCCCATGGACAGAAGAGCCCAGCAGAGGCTACAGTCCATAGAGTTGCAAAGAATTGGACACAACTGTGTGACTGAGCAGACACACCCACTAGAGAGTGCAGAGGGAGAAGAAGACCAGGGGCAGGGTATAATCTATACGGAGTCAGAGAATAATTAGCTTTGCGAAGGCCAAGTCCAGCTACAAATGTTTGCTAGTGTATGTGTGCATGCTCAGTCCTGTCCTACTCTTTGTGACCCCAGGGACTGTAGTGCACTAGGCTCCTCTGACCTTAGAATTTTCTAGGCAAGACTACTAGAGTGGGTTGCCATTTCCTTTTCCAGGGTATCTTCCTGACCCAGGGATCAAACCTGTGACTCTTGCATCTCCAGAATTGGCAGGTGGATTCTTTAATAACACTGTGCCACCTGGGGAGCCCGAAAGTGTTTGTTAGTAGTAAGGGCTAAAGAATAACCAAGACCGTTTAACTCTGGCAGGCCTGTCTGCATGGTGTGTGCCAAAGGCCACACTCTTTTCTGTTTTTTTGCAACAATCCTTAATAATAATGATCAAGTCAAGTGTTAGTAGCTCAGTCATGTTCAATTCTTTGTGACCCCCATAGGCTATAGACCACCAGGGTCCTCTTTCCATGGGATTCTCCAGGCAAGAATACTGGAGTGGGTAGCCATTCCTTTCTTTAGGGGATCTTCCTGACCCAGGGATTGAATCTGAGTCTCCTGCATTGTAGGTGGATTCTTTACCGTCTGAGCCTCCAGGGAAGCCAGTGATGATCGTCAGTTCTGTTCAGTTCAGTCACTCAGTCATGTCCAACTCTTTGCGACCCCAGCACACCAGGCTTACCTGTCCATCACCAACTCCTAGAGCTCATCAGATCAGATCAGATCAGATCAGTCACTCAGTCATGTCCGACTCTTTGCGACCCCATGAATCACAGCACGCCAGGCCTCCCTGTCCATCACCATCTCCTGGAGTTCACTCAGACTCATGTCCATCGAGTTGGTGATGCCATCCAGCCATCTAATCCTCTGTTGTCCCCTTCTCCTCTTGCCCCCAATCCCTTCCAGCATCAGTCTTTTCCAATGAGTCAACTCTTTGCATGAGGTGGCTCAAGTACTGGAGTTTCAGCTTTAGCATCATTCCTTCCAAAGAAATCCCAGGGCTGATCTCCTTTAGAACGGACTGGTTGGATCTCCTTGCAGTCCAAGGGACTCTCAAGAGTCTTCTCCAACACCACAGTTCAAAAGCATCAATTATTCGGCACTCAGCTTTCTTCACAGTCCAACTCTCACATCCATACATGACCACTGGAAAAACCATAGCCTTGACTAGATGAACCTTTGTTGGCAAAGTAATGTCTCTGCTTTTGAATATGCTATCTAGGTTGGTCATAACTTTCCTTCCAAGGAGTAAGTGTCTTTTTTTTTTTTTAGTAAGTGTCTTTTAATTTCATGGCTGCAGTCACCATCTGCAGTGATTTTGGAGCCCAGAAAAATAAAGTCTGACATTGTTTCCACTGTTTCCCCATCTATTTCCCATGAAGTGATGGGACCAGATGCCATGATCTTAGTTTTCTGAATCTTGAGTTTTAAGCCAACTTTTTTACTCTCCTCTTGCACTTTCATCAAGAGGCTTTTTAGTTCCTCTTCACTTTCTGCCATAAGGGTGGTGTCATCTGCATATATGAGGTTATTGATATTTCTCCCGGCAATCTTGATTCCAGCTTGTGCATCTTCCAGTCCAGCGTTTCTCATGATGTACTCTGCATAGAAGTTAAATAAGCAGGGTGACAGTATACAGCCTTGACATACTCCTTTTCCTATTTGGAACCAGTCTGTTGTTCCATGTCCAGTTCTAACTGTTGCTTCCTGACCTGCATACAAATTTCTCAAGAGGCAGGTCAGGTGGTCTGATATTCTCATCTCTTTCAGAATTTTCCACAGTTTATTGTGATCCACACAGTCAAAGGCTTTGGTATAGTCAATAAGGCAGAAATAGATGTTTTTCTGGAACTCTCTTGCTTTTCCCATGATCCAGCGGATGTTGGCAATTTGATCTCTGGTTCCTCTGCCTTTTCTAAAACCAGCTTGAACATCAGGAAGTTCACGGTTCACATATTGCTGAAGCCTGGCTTGGAGAATTTTAAGCATTACTTTACTAGCATGTGAGATGAGTGCAATTGTGCAGTAGTTTGAGCATTCTTTGGCATTGCCTTTCTTTGAGATTGGAATGAAATAGATGGTATTAAATAAATGTTTGTTGGATTAATTAAAAAAACAAAAGTATGTTACTTGATCAGAAACCTGGCCAAATGGTCCTGAGAAGTAGGAAAGGGGGAAAATGATAGGTATTAGGAACTCTCATGGGTCAGTTAGGGAGGCAGATTGTATTTTCTCAAATTATGCAGAATATCTCCCATCCTATGTGCTCTTCTGACAACCTGGCTTTGATACATTTTTCATTGTGAGATGGATCCTATGTTCCTTACCCTTACCTTTGTTGGGTTTGTGACTAGAGCAAAGTGAAGCTATGTGACTTCCTATGCAGGGTATAAATGGCAACTGTGCATTTATCTGATTCTCTTGGGACACTCATCTTTGGACCCCTGAGCCACCATGTAAGAAGTCTGAGGGCACTAAGCTATGATAAAGCTCAGACATTTGGAGGAGCTACTGGAGTTTCCTGCTGACAGTTCCAACTAAGGTACATGCCAACAGTCAGATCAACTGTCAGATGTGAGAGTCTGGCATATATGACTCACAAGAAGATATGTCTTGATGATACTAGCCTGGAGTTGCAAGTCACCTGTATCCTTAAGTCCTCCTAGCTGGGATTAGATAATGGAGCAGATACAAGCCATTCCTGCTATATACCTCCAAATCCCCAACTCACTGTGTCCAGGAGCATGACTATTGTTTTATGCCACTAAAGTTTGGAATTCTAAGAGAGATGGGAATACCAGACCACTTTACCTGTCCCATGAGAAACCTGTATGTGGTTCAAGAAGAACCTTACATGGAACAACAGATTGGTTCAAAATTGGGAAATGAGTACATCAAGGCTGTATATTGTTATCCTGCTTATTTAACTTCTATGCAGAGTACATCATGTGAAATGTTGGGCTGGATGAATTACATGCTGGGACTAAGTCTGCCGGGAGAAATATCAATAACCTCAGATATTCAGATAACACCACCCTAGTGGTAGAAAGTGAAGAGGATCTAAAGAGCCTCTTGATGAAGGTGAAAGAGGAGAGTGAAAAAACTTGCTTAAAACTCAGCATTCAAAAAACAAAGATCATTTCATCCAGTCCCTTCACTTCATGGCAAATAGATGGGGAAAAATTGGAAGCAGTGACAGATTTTATTTTCTTGAGCTCCCAAATCACTGCGGTTGGTGACTACAGTCACGAAATTCAAAAATGCTTGCTCCTTGGAAGAAAAGCTATGACAAAGCGAGACAGCATATTAAAAAGCAGAGACATTACTTTGCAGATAAAGGTCTGTCTAGGCAAAGCTATGGTTTTCCAGCAGTCATGTAGAGATGGGAAAGTTGGAGCATAAAGAAAGCTGAGCGTCAAAGAACTGATGTTTTCAATTTTTGGTGCTGGAGAAGACTTTTGAGAGTCCCCTTGAACAGCAAGATTATCAAACCAGTCAATCCTAAAGGAAATCAGTCCTGAATATTCATTGAAAGGACTGATGCTTAAGCTGAAGTTCCCATACTTTGGCCACCTGATGTGAAGGGCTAACTCATTGAAAAAGACCATGATGCTGGGAAAGGTTGAACGCAAAGGGAGAAGAGGGCAGCAAAGGATGAGATGGTTAGATAGCATCACCAACTCAATGGACATGAATTTGAGCAAACTTCAGGAGATAGTAAAGGACAGGGAAGCCTGGCATGCTACAATTCCTGGGGTTGATTTGGAATTCTTTATTATGCAGTTAAAGATAACCATAACAGTTACCTTATACTTAATTCAGTTATAACATGTCCACTACAATATTTCAAGGCTTTATTACAACACTCAATTTGCCAGTGGAGATGATAAGTGTTAAAGTAGTAAAATACATTTTCCACGGGAATCAACAAGTCAACAGGGAAGCTGGGATTTTAGCCCAAATATTTTTAACTTCAGGTTTTTGTATTTTTTTAATTATCAATGGGAAAAACACTCATGTCTTGAAAAATTCATTTTTAAAAGTAAAAATCTTCCTAAAGTTCTTGTTCATTTTGTTAGGCTATTCCTGATTTCACTTAGGTCCTCAGATGATAATTCTCACAATCAACCAGAGCTATCAATGATAAATGTCTTTCTAAATTCAAAGCTGCTAAAATGATCAAGTCCAAGGCTGTTGTCTGATTTTCTGGATATGCCCACCAGTGCCTCTTTTAGGGAGAGCAGATCTCAGCATTACCCAGAATGAGCTGAAGAAAACACATTTTAAATCACATGGATAATAAACTTAATAAATGATCCTTAGCCTCATGCTGAGGACTGTTTGCACTATGTACAATGAACATTCATGGTATATGGTGTGTGCAAATGATACAGAGAGAGAAAAGGAGAATGTTCAATTGTGATAAATAATACCAAGCAGCCAAACATAAGAGTCCATAGTATTTATAGGCTTGAAGTGGTTTCAAAGAAAGGATGAGACTGCAAGTTACTCTATTTGTTTTTCTGCTCAGCACTAGCTGTCATCTACATAATAAGATGTAAACTCTTCAGTAAGAGCTAAGCCTACATCATTAGCCTTAGTTCCTTTGATTCTTTTTCCATATCCTATTCAACACTTGGAACAAGTACACCTTCCTCTGGAATTATTTATTTACATTTCTATCTCTTTGTGCTGTGATATCTTTAGACCAAGGACTATCTATTCTGTACATCTTTAAAGTCTCAACATCTAACTCAATGCCTAATAAAGAAATTAACAAGAAATGATTGTTGAATTAACAAGTCAATCAAGAGTCAATGTCACTGGGAAGAGGGAAAATGGAATCCCAATTAAAAAAAAGTAAAACTTCTCTAAATAAATAAATAAATAAGAGTCAAGATCACTTGTGATTAACAAAGGACTTTGCCTTTCCTTCTTATCTCTCACCCTCAGGTGAAAGAATGTTCTTTGGATAGAAGGTTCGGAGAGGTTATAACTTAGTTGAGTTGGAGGAAAGGATCATGGCTGGGGATCTTTTCTAGGTGGAGGAAAGCAGTTAATTTGAGATTCTTTCTGAAGTGGTCTTACTCTACTCTGGGGAAAGGGAGTACAAAGTGGAGTTGCTTTTTAGTGGGGAAGACTGCTTTGCTTTGCAAAATCTGTAGGACCAGGGAAGGTTTTAGAAAAGAAGAAGCAGGAATCTTGTGGCTCAGGGCTGCATTTATCAAGATAATAATAGTTAATTATTTACTGAGGACATAATATGTGTCAGATGCTGAGATAAGTGATTTATGTGTATTATCAGAGATGTGTGTGTGTTAGTCACTTAGCTGTGTCCAGTGCTTTTCCATCCCATGGACACTAGCCAGCCAGGCTCCTCTGCCCATGGAATTCTACAGGCAAGAATATTGGAATAGGTTGCCATTCCCTTCTCCTGGGAATCTTCCTGACCTGGGATCAAACCTGGGTCTCTCACATTTCAGGCAGATTCACCATCTGAGCCACTGGGGAAGCCCATATTATCAGAGTTGATGCTCCCCCAAATCTAATAATATGGGTCTTCTTATTATTTCTTCTTTATAAATAAGATGATATCTATTCTATAAACATTATGAAAGATAATGAAAATCAAAACTGCTAAATAATTAAAACTGATGTATGTGGTTGGCTTCTAGGGAGAGAGTTGTGTATAGCAGCTTTTAACCCTAATCCACAAGCTTTTACCCATAGTTCCAAAATTCCTCTATTTCCAAACCCCCAAAACTTTGAAAATCAGACATTTTTGTAAGTTTGTAGGAAATCAGTTGCACTTGATCTTAGCCAAAAGGCCGAGAAAAGCTTCCCCGGTGGTTTAGAGAGTAAAGAATCCAACTGCAATTCTGGAGACCTGGGTTTGACTTGTGGGTTGGGAAGATCCCCTGGAGGAGGGCGTGGCAACACACTCCAGTATTGTTGCCTAGAGTATCCCCAAGAACAGAGGAGCCTGGTGGGCTAAAGTCCATGGGGGTCCCAAAGAGTCAGACAAGACTGATCAACTAAGCACATAAGAAATCAGTTAGAAGGAAAACTTGATATGAACTGAAAAGAGACTATCATTATGCTTGCTTTTTGTCATATTTGGTGTAAAAAGCCATATATTTTGTTACAGAGATACTATTTGATTTGAAAGTTATTTGTTCTGATCCTGGAATGTGAAGTCAAGTGGGCCTTAGAAAGCACCACTACAAACAAAGCTAGGGAGGTGATGGAATTCCAGTTGAGCTATTTCAAATCCTGAAAGATGATGCTGTGAAAGTGCTGCACTCAATATGTCAGCAAATTTGGAAAACTCAGCAGTGGCCACAGGACTGGAAAAGGTCAGTTTTCATTCCAGTCCCAAAGAAAGGCAATGCCAAAGAATGCTCAAACTACTGCAAAATTGCACTCATCTCACATGCTAGTAAAGTAATGCTCAAAATTCTCCAAGCCAGGCTTCAGCAATACGTAAACCATGAACTTCCAGATGTTCAAGCTGGTTTTAGAAAATGCAGAGGAACCAGAGATCAAATTGCCAACATCTGCTGGATCATCAAAAAAGCAAGAGAGTTCCAGAAAAACATCTATTTCTGCTTTATTGACTATACCAAAGCCTTTGACTGTGTGGATCACAATAAACTGTGGAAAATTCTAAAAGAGGTGGGAATACCAGACCACCTGACCTGCCTCTTGAGAAACCTATATGCAGGTCAGGAAGCAACAGTGAGAATTGGACATGGGACAACAGACTGGTTCCAAATAGGACAAGGTGTACATCGAGGCTGTATATTGTCACCCTGCTTATTTAACTTCTATGCAGAGTACATCATGAGAAACGCTGGACTGGAAGAAGCACAAGCTGAAATCAAGATTGCCAGGAGAAATCTCAATAACCTCAGATATGCAGATGACACCACCCTAATGGCAGAAAGTGAAGAGGAACTAAAAAGCCTCTTAATGAAAGTGAAAGAGGAGAGTGAAAAAGTTGGCTTAAAGCTCAACATTCAGAAAACGAAGATATGGCATCTGGTTCCAATACTTCATGGGAAATAAATGGGGAAAGAGTGGAAACAGCGTCAGACTTTATTTTTGGGGGCTCCAAAATCACTGCAGATGGTGACTGCAGCCATGAAATTAAAAGACGCTTACTCCTTGGAAGGAAAGTTATGACCAACCTAGATAGCATATTCAAAAGCAGAGATATTACTTTGCCAACAAAGGTCCATCTAGTCCAGGCTATGGTTTTTCCTGTGGTCATGTATGGATGTGAGAGTTGGACTGTGAAGAAGGCTGAGGGCCGAAGAATTGATGCTTTTGAACTGTGGTGTTGGAGAAGACTCTTGAGAGTCCCTTGGACTGCAAGGAGGTCCAACCAGTCCATCCTAAAGGAGATCATCCTGGGTGTTCTTTGGAAGGACTGATGCTAAAGCTGAAACTCAATACTTTGGCCACCTCATATGAAGAGTTGACTCATTTGAAAAGACCCTGATGCTGGGAGGGATTGGGGGCAGGAGGAGAAGGGGATGACAGAGGATGAGATGGCTAGATGGCATCACCAACTCGATGGACACGAGTTTTAGTGAACTCTGGGAGTTGATGATGGACAGGGAGGCCTGGCGTGCTGTGATTCTTGGGGTCGCAAAGAGTCAGACATGACTGAGTGACTGAACCGAACTGTTCTGATCCTGCTGGGGTACAATTTTGTCTGATACTATCTTACTAAGCTCCAAAAATATATGATTTTCAGGATGCATCTGGCACCATGAGTTTCTGATCAGGAATTGTGAATGTTGTTCATGACATGACTTTTCTGACAAAGTTCCATACAGTCAAACTATGGTTTTTTCAGTAGTTATGTACAGGTGTGAGAGTTGGACCATAAAGAAGGCTGAGCGCTGAAGAAGTGATGCTTTTGAACTGTGGTGTTGGAGAAGATTCTCCAGAGTCCCTTTCCCAGCAAGTAGATTAAACCAGTCAATACTAAAGGAAATCAACCCTCAATATTCACTGGAAGGGCATATGCTGAAGCTGAAGCTCAAAACTTTAGCCATCTGATGTGAAGATCTGACTCAATGGAAAAGACCCTGATTCTGGGAAAGGCTGCAGGCAAAAGGAGAAAAGGGTGGCAGAGGATGAAATGGTTAGATAGCATAAATGACTTAATGGACATGAATTAGAGCATAACCTAGAGCTGTCTCCACATCTGAAAATGTTTGATTCAATATTGCTCATCCAGGTTCCAATCTTCCAGCTCTCTTTATCCATTCTACCCAACAAATTTGTTCTCAGATATCAATCAGTATCAGTAGGTCTCTGTATCCCCCTTTTCTCCCAATCTATTAGTCCTTTCTCCTAATTTCCCTCCCTGTCCATGCCAAAATTTATAACCTTCTCTCCTGACAAAACACAGTAGCTTTACTTCTACTCTAGTTGCCGGTGAATTTGAGGTCCTTTCTTCCTTGTGAAAGTGAGAGTGAAAGGCTCTCGGTCATGTCCAACTCTTTGCAACCAGAATACCGAATTCACCATGCAAGAATACTGGAGTGGGTCAGTCAGTTCAGTCGCTCAGTCATGTCTGACTCTCAGGGACCCCCATGGACTGCAGCATGCCAGGGCTCCCTGTCCATTACCAACTCTCGAAGTTTACTCAAACTCATGTCCATTGAGTCGGTGATGCCATCTCATCTTCTGTCGTCCCCTTCTCCTCCCACCTTCTAACTTTTCCAGCATCAGGGTCTTTTCAAATGAGTCAGCTCTTCATATCAGGTGGCCAATTATTAGAATTTCAGTTTCAACATCAGTCCTTCCAGTGAACACCCAGGAGTGATCTCCTTTAGGATGGACTGGTTGGCTCTCCTTGCAGTCCAAGGGACTCTCAAGAGTCTTCTCCAACACCACAGTTCAAAAGCATCAATTCTTCCATACTCAGCTTTCTTTATAGTCCAACTTTCACATCCATACATGACTACTCGAAAAACCATAGCTTTGACTAGACGGATCTTTGTTGGCAAAGTAATGTCTCTGCTTTTTAATAAGCTGTCTAGTTTGGTCCTAACTTTTCTTCCAAGGAGCAAGTGTCTTTTAATTTCATGGCTGCAATTACTATCTACAGTGATTTTGGAGCCCCCCAAAATAAAGTCTCTCACTGTTTCCACTGTTTTCCTATCTATTTGCCATGAAGTGATGGGACCAGATGCCATGATCTTAGTTTTCTGAATGTTGAACTTTAAGCCAACTTTTTCACTCTCCTCTTTCACTTTCATCAAGAGGCTTTTTAGTTCCTCTTCACTTTCTGTCATAAGGGTGGTGTCATCTGCATATCTGAGGTCATTGATATTTCTCCTGGAAATCTTGATTCCAGGTTGTGTTTTATCCAGCCTAGCATTTCGCATGATGTACTCTGCATGTAAGTTAAATAAGCACGGTGACAATATACAGCCTTGACATACTCCTTTTCCTATTTGGAACCAGTTTGCTGTTCCATGTCCAGTTCTAACTGTTGCTTCCTGACCTGCATATAGGTTTCTCAAGAGGCAGGTGAGGTGGTCCAGTATTCCCATCACTTTCAGAATTTTTAGAGTGTGTTGTGGTCCACACAGTCAAAGGCTTTGGCATAGTCAATAAAGCAGAAATAGATGTTTTTCTGGAACTTTTGCTTTTTTGATGAGACAATGGATGCTGGCAATTTGATCTCTGGTTCCTCTGCCTTTTCTAAATCCAGCTTGAACATCTGGAAGTTCATGTTTCACGTACTGTTGAAGCCTGGCTTGGAGAATTTTGAGCATTACTTTACTAGCGTGTGAGATGAGTGCAACTGTGCAGTAGTTTGAGCATTCTTTGGTATTGTCTTTCTTAGGGTTTGGTATGAAAACTGACCTTTTCCAGTCCTGTGGCATATTGAGTGTAGCACTTTTACAACATCATCTTTTAGGATTTGAAATATCTCAACTGGAAATCCATCACCTCCACTAGCTTTGTAGTTATGCTTCCTAAGGCCCATTTGACTTTACATTCTAGGATATCCGGCTCTAGGTTGGTGATCACACCACCATGATTTTCTGGGTCATGAAGATCTTTTTTGTATAGTTCTTCTGTATATTCTTGCCACCTCTTCTTAATATCTTCTGCTTCTGTTAGGTCCCACTGGAATGGGTTGCTTTTCTCTTCTCCAAGGGATCTTTCCAACCCAGGAATCAAACCCAGGCCTTCTGCATTGCAGACAGATTCTTTACAAACTGAAACACCAGGGAAGCCCAAGAATACTGAAGTGGGTAGCCTATCCCTTCTCCATGGGATCTTCCTGACCCAGGAATCAAACCTGGGGGTCTACCTCATTTCAGGTGGATTTTTTTTTTTTTTTTTTACCAACTGAGCTATCAGGGAAGTCCTTCTTCCTTGTGGAAGAATTCAAAGACAAAGCAGAGAGGTTAAGAAAGTAATGTGAAAGTGAAAGTGAAGTAGCTCAGTCTTGTCCGACTCTTTGGGACCCCATAGACTGTAGCTTACCAGGCTCCTCTGTCCATGGGTTTTTCCAGGCAATAGTACTGGAGTGGATTGCCACTTCCTTCTCCAGGGGATCTTCCCATACCAGGGCTCGAACCCAGGTCTCCCACACTGTAGACAGATGCTTTCACTATCTAAGCCACCAGGGAAGTCCAAGAAAGTAAAGCGAAAGCGTATTTAAGCAAAGATGTGGGCTGCTGTCTATGGAGTCGCACAGAGTCGGACACGACTGAAACAACTTAGCAGCAGCAAGCCCTCAAAAGGAGAGCAGGCAGGCAGGTGCGGAGCTCCTGCATTGCATTTCTCTGGCAAGCAGGTTTTGAGGATCACACAAATGAAGAGGCAGAATATTCACTGGGGGTCATCCTCCCTGATTTTCATCCCAGCTCCATTTTTCTGAAGGGAAGAGGAATTTTTGTCCTTATTTAGTTTAGTTCAGAAGTGTCATAGCAGCTGTGCAAGATAAGCTCTTCTTATCTGAGAGCACTGTGAGCAAAAGACAAAGAAGATTCCCACATTTCCCCACCTTTCTTTGTCTGCTACTCAGACCCTTATCACCTAATTTCCTGTCAGTCTGAAGGTTCCAGCTTTCCTTTGTCTGCCTGTGGACCCCCGCTGTTTACAAGAAGGGTGATTTCCTGCCACCTGGCCCCTGCCTCCACCCCTCCGCTGCCCACCGCCATTTCTCTGCTCATACCTAGCTACCTGCCTGCTGTAACACTCTCTCTTTCCAGAACTTTCTGATTTTATTGTCATCTTTCTACCACTGGGCGTAAACTCTTCATAGTAGATACTCTGAATTGTCTCCAGTTCTGCAAAGGTTCTTTGCTTTCCTTTGCCTCCCTGATGAAGTATATATTTTCTCTGCTTAGAGAGCTCCTGTCATTGTCCTTATTTTGTCTGTCAGGATGCAGTTTAGTTGTCACTCTCTGTGAGAAGCCTCTTCTAAGCTCTCCTTGCAGCTGAACCTAACTGTGTACCCTGAGGGGAGTCAGGCTGGAGAAAATCAGGATATTGGTCCTAGATTCCTTAGGTGTGTATCAAAGGAATGATTGCAATGAGCCCAGACTCTTCCATACATTGAAAAGCACTAAATTTATTAACTTAAGATGTCTGGTTTTCAGTAATTAGCAATAATCTTTTGATGTTCCAACTATCTGGGTGCTTTTTTTTTCCTCTCAAAAAACTTTTACTGATTCCTCCCTTGCCTTTTCTAAACAATCTCTGAGAGCTATCTGAGAAGCTGCCTCTCAGGCTTAAGTCTTAAGTTTGTCTGCCAAATAAAAAATAATTCTCAACTTTAAGGTTTCCCATTTCTTTTATCATTGGAGGGTTTCTGGAGTACATCTTTATCTTATGTATTATCCTTGTTTATTTTCTTGCTTGTCTGACTCCCTCAGGCACTTTTAGGATAAGGACTATGTCCTTTTTATCTTTGAATCTTCTTTTAATCCTAAAAAATGTGCTCTTTCTCTCTATAAAAATGAAAAGAGATACTATCAGAAAAGATTCTGTTAAAGCTATAAAAACCATGAATTTGTGTGAAACTTTATATTTTATCTCTCAGCCTAATGAATGTGGTCAAGAGAAGTCTAGTTTGAATGCAAAGAATGTGGGTTTTGTGTGAGTCCACCTACCCAGTTCAGTTCAGTTCAGTCTCTCAGTCGTGTACGAATCTTTGCAACCCCACAGACTGCAGCACACAAGGTGTCCCTGTCCATCACCAACTCCCAGATCTTGCTCAAACTCATGTCCACTGAGTTGGTGATACCATCCAACCATCTCTTCCTCTGTTGTCCCCTTCTCCTCCTGCCTTCAATCTTTCCCAGCATCAGGGTCTTTTCCAATAAGTCAGTTCTTCGCATCAGATAGCCAAAGTGTTGGAGCTTCAACTTCAGCATCAGTCCTTTCAATGAATATTCAGGACTGGTTTCTTTTAAGATTGACTGGTTTGATCTCCTTGCAGTCCAAGGGACTCTCAAGAGTCTTCTCCAACACCACAGTTCAAAAGCATCAATTCTAGTGTGCTCAGCTTTCATTATGGTCCAACTCTCACATCTATACATGACTACTGGAAAAGCCATAGCTTTGACTAAACAGACATTTGTTGGCAAAGTAATGTCATTGCTTTTTAATATGCTGTCTAGATTTGTCATAGCTTTTCTTCTAAGAAGCAAGCATCTTTTAATTTCATGGCTAGAGTCACCATCCCAGGCCTTATCTAATTTTCAGCAAATGTTTATGTTAAAGAATGAATAAATGGCTTTATGTGGTAAAGGTTATCATGAGTAATTCTTTGTAACGTATAGAATTGAAATATAGCAATTATGCTGGACATGATCTGTGAGTCCTATCAATCCATAACCCACTCTATTCCCTGTCTATCGTGATCCCACACCCTTTCCAGAGTTGATTCATTTAAGAGCTGGCACCTGGCAAGGATATAGCCATTTAGAAGCTATCACCTGCAGTCATGTGACCTGGCATGGCATCTCTGCTTAATAGGCCTGTTGTGTGTCACACAATGACAGGTACTCTCCTGGAAGATACTCTCCTGGAAATTTTAGAATCACTAGAAATTAAGTGAGAACAGTAGGGGTCTATGTCAAATCCTCAAAGTCACAGATCATTAATTTAACTTCAGGGATATCTCCTCGGATTACTAGAATCCCTGAGAATTCTGGTGCTGTTACTGGGACCTATACACTCAGGAAGTATGGTTGCATACCAGGGGACCTGCTTCCAGTGTTTCTTACCTTCCATCTTTTCCCTTGATTAAACATCAACTGAGATAACTAATGGTACTCTATGCCCCTGTTTCTTGTAGTCTAGAAACACCTAATGAATATTTGGATACATAATTCACAAGGTTGAAGACTTTATTCCTTCCTTTACAACCTACCTCCAGTGCCTAGATCACTGCCTGGTACATAGAAGACTTAACTATTTGACTTAATTATTTGCCAAATGAATACATAACTAGCACATTAATTTGTCAATGTTCCGTAATTTCAAAACTGAGTCCTATTAGGTTGAGCTCTGGTGTCTGACTGCCTATGTTTATTGCTTTTTATTATTTGTTTATTAACTTATTTATGGCCACACCGGGTCTTCATTTCTGCTCAGGGACTTTCTCTAATTGCGGTGAGCGAGGGCTACTCTCTAGTTGCAGTGCGATGGCTTTTCGTTGCAGTGGCTTCTCTTGCTGTGGAGCATGGGGCTCAGTAGTTGTGGCATATGGTGTTAGCTGCCTGGCAGCATGTTGGATCTTCCTGGACCAGGGATCCAACCCATGTCCCCTGCATTGGCAGGCAGACTCCTAACCACTGGACCACCAGGGAAGTCCACTGCCTGTGTTTACATAGAAAATTCTCCACTTACTTGGCTTATGACTCATTCCTTCTCTCTGGGGATTTGTTCTATTTATTAGAACACTAATGTTACCTCATGAGGTATAAAATTGTTTTAAAAATGTGACGAGAAAATCCATGCAGAATTGTGCCTGGCATATAGTGAAAATTCAATAAATACTGCTTATAATGATAACTTTATCATTCAATGCTAGTTTTTTCTTTAGCTGTAAGTATCCCGGATAAGATCACCTTTATAGAGATAGGGAACACAAATTTGCAATGCAAAAGGAAGAATAAAGGCCACAAGTCAGAAACCATACGTTCTAATCCTTCTCCTGTCACTAATTAGCTTTGTGACTTTAGAGAGGCTAGTTAAGTTTTGGCTCCAGTGTTCGTATTTTTTTAAATAGAATTGCAGAGGGAGTCAGAGTTAGAAACTCTTCAAGGTGACTTTCAGGTTTAAAATTCTATGATTTTACATGGAAAGAGTATACTTTTTATTTCATACTATTACATATTAACAACTACAATTAAAATGTTTTGGGGGAAATACTGATTGACTCAGGCATGATTTTGAGATTTCTGTTATTTGGGTACTTAACTGCCAAGGGAGGGAGGCACGCAGACTAAGAACTATTTATATTATGAAATTGACTCAATTCCCATGTAATAACTAAATTATTCCTATTCTTAGTGCTCTATTCATGGAGGGTGTTCAATAAATATTAACTGAGTGACTGGTATGATGCCGTAAGTAGATTTGGTTAATCAATGAGTAACAGTTAAAAATCTGTTAAAGCATTCAGATTGAGGGTAGCTTAATTTTGACAAGAAAGAAGAGGTATATTTTTCAACTCAATTGACTTTTTTTTTTTTGTCATTTCACTTGGTTTCTAAGACATCTTATAATAGAGGTAGCAGAATGAATACTTTTCACAAAGTCTATATAATTTTGAAAATAATTTCTGATTTGCTGGTCAGGAAGATAAATGAGACCAATAGGGCTATCTTTATTTGGAGGAATGGACGAAGAGATCTCAGGAGCTTAGACCACCCGGGAATCCCTTTGGCTGTTAATCAACAGCCTACAGCTTATCGATGATCATTTATTGGTCTAGTTCATATGATGACCTCCTTGGCTCTGCAACTTTTGCAGATGCCTGATAAGAGGGCTCTTGGCAAAACTGGGAAACCAAGCAGACATTTCCCTCCATTCTTGCCACTTCGCATTGGATGTCCATCTAAATCAAAGCATCAGTTTTCTGCTTTTCCAACCCACAGACCCCTGGCTCTCCAGAAATCCCTTTCAATGAATTCCAGTGCCTTGAAGGCACTAGCTCTTCAGATAATGTCCCATTATCCTTCCAGTGAGTTTAGATTCTGAAAAACAAAAACCAGGAAATAAAATTGAAGGCTATTCCTATTTTAGCATTTCCACAACCCTCTCTTATGGCACTGGGGCACCTTGAATCTAATTTGCCTAAATAGGAGAAGTAAAATAATGGGTGATAAAAATAAATAAATATCTCAAAAAAAAAATAGTAATTCTACCACAGGAGGTGCATATCCACTAAATCACTTCTGCTGAAACTTGTGGTAACTTATTCAAAGTTCTCCTCAAAACTCTCTTTACTAAGCTTATATTTTCAAAACCATTTTGTCTGGGAACCTTGAAAATTCATGAAGCTATTAAGCAAAATGAACCTAACCAGATGAGTCTTATTTTAATACTATAGTTGTTTCTTTTATTTGCATACTAAATAAGTAAATTTTAAAACAAAATCAGTCACTGTGAACACCCTGTAATACATGGAATGCAAATATTAGTAATAGCATTACTATTACTATTTGTAATAAGATGGACATGTAATGAAAAATTATTAAATGACTACACAACCTCAAAGATATTAAGGTGCAAAAACAGGAATGGAGTCTTCAGAGTCTAACATAATTCCCTCCACCTCTTTACTCAACTTGCTGTAAGGGACCATCAACTCACTTGCAGGAGAAGTTGAATGAATTCAACTGTTGGGACACTAGCAATTAAATTTTGCTTGACAGGAGACAAAGAGGAAACACTGTTTGTTAGACACTGAGAAACACAAAGGGTTCAGGAACAAAACAATGGTAATTAGTTGATAGATTAGGATGTGAAGTGCCTCTTCCAAATATTCTTCTTGATCATCTTCACACTGTCTACAGAAATTAGCCCGGTATAAGCAATTTATTGACTATGCCAAAGCCTTTGACTGTGTGGATCACAATAAACTGTGGAAAATTCTAAAAGAGATGAGAATACCAGACCACCTGACCTGCCTCTTGAGAAACCTATATGCAGGTCAGGAAGCAACAGTGAGAACTGGACATGGAATAACAGACTGGTTCCAAATAGGAAAAGGAGTACATCGAGGCTATATATTGTCACCCTGCTTATTTAACTTATATGCAGAGTACATCATGCGAAATGCTGGGCTGGAAGAAGCACAAGCTGAAATCAAGATTGCCAGGAGAAATCTTGATAACCTCAGATATGCAGATGACACCATCCTTATGGCAGAAAGTGAAGAGGAACTAAAAAGCCTCTTGATGAAAGTGAAAGAGGAGAGTGAAAAAGCTGGCTTAAAGCTCAACATTCAGAAAACTAAGATCATGGCATCTGGTCCCATCACTTCATGGGAAATAGATGGGGAAACAGTGAGAGACTTTATTTTTGGGGGCTCCAAAATCACTGCAGATGGTGACTGCAGCCATGAAATTAAAAGTCACTTACTCCTTGGAAGGAAAGTTATGATCAACCTAGATAGCATATTAAAAAGCAGATACATTATTTTGCCAACAAAAGTCCGTCTAGTCAAGGCTATTGTTTTTCCAGTAGTCATGTATGGATGTGAGAGTTGGACTGTGAAGAAAGCTGAGCGCCGAAGAATTGATGCTTTTGAACTGTAGTGTTGGAGAAGACTCTTGAGAGAGGAGATCGAACCAGTCCATCCTAAAGGAGATCAGTCCTGGGTGTTCATTGGAAGGACTGATGCTGAAGCTGAAACTCCAGTACTTTGGCCACCTCATGCGAAGAGTTGACTCATTGGAAAAGGCTCTGATGCTGGGAGGGATTGTGGGCAGGAGGAGAATGGGACAACAGAGGATGAGATGGCTGGATGGCATCAGTGACTCTATAGATATGAGTTTGAGTGAACTCCGGAGTTGGTGATGGACAGGGAGGCCTGGTCTGCTGTGATTCATGGGGTTGCGAAGAATCAGACACGACTGAGAGACTGAACGGAACTGAACTGAAGCCATTTTTTCCTAACCGTTTGCAGGTCTAACCTATGAAAGACATACAGAAAGCTTCATAAACAAGTGAACTGCCCTTTAATTTAAAGCTTAAAGGGTATAAACACTGTGATCTTAAACTTATATGGTTGTGTCCCCAGGTTAAATTATTGTGTACATGTTCGATGATGCTAGATTCATACCTGAAGCCTCCCATAGGAAATATATCATATTTGTCTTATTTCTGTAAGAAAATTCTTATCTGCTCTCTGAAAGGAAGTGAAAGTTTTAAGACTCTAAGTATCCTTCACAACATAAAGCACATCCCCAAGACATTAGAAAATATGAAATTATACCATAATTTATATAATGCTTTCATTCCTTAAAATAAGGTATTTGATAGTTGATTGGATTATATTCTAACATCCTGCCAGATCTTTGTTTAATCCTATGGAATGAGTTTACTCTTCTCACCTTTCACTCCAGACTTGCTGCCGTATTCTAATCAGCCTACTTTGGAATATGCATGATACTGAGATGGTAGCTGCTCTTCCCTGGGTTTCCTGAAGATAAATCAAGTTTTAAAAAATACCCACAGTCATATTCAAAAACCAGGAGTATAGATGTAACAATAAGTGATACATAAATCTATACATATATACATAATATTATCAGTGGTCCAACTGGGAATTCAATTAATGATCTTTTCCTCCCATTCATCTGTTTCCCTCACAGTGGATGAAGAAAACATGATCATGATTTCTGCATTGAATCTCTTTGAGCGCCTTATTCTGGTGGCAGACTTTCAACATTTGAGTATCCCAGGTGGCAGAAAGATGTATTCAAGTGGTAGTCTGTGTTTTGTGTTCTTTGAGTTGGAAGAATCAGAGAGACTAGGAACTGTTCATACTTTGTTCTCCGTATTCTCTCCTCTGCCATTCCAGAAGGAAGTGCCTTTGTTTTCTTGTCTCAAGGGCTTTTGTACACAACCACCTTCTTAAGCTTTTGTGAAAGTCTGAAAAACTTGAAGTTTTCTGGCAGGGAGACACAGCGTCTCCTCTTTCAGTCAGAGCAAGACTAGGAAAGGGGCAGTGTTAGGAGACCACAAGATTCTCACAGGGGCTTGGACATGGCTAGATCGCTAAGAAGAATGGCTGTACAAGTCACTTAGGGAGGCTGGACTGAGGCTCTTGGTCTTGACAGTGTTCCCCTCATCCAATAAAAAAAGAGAAGGAGGAGAGCCACCAAACTTCACAAAACAGGGTGGGTTTCAATAATGAACCTCCGAGGATTATCTATATGGGTTGAAACTGGAGTAGTCATTCATGAATATTTTGCTCTGCATAAGCCGAATAGGTCGATCTTCCACAGTGGCTCAGCAGTAAAGAATCCACCTGTAATGTGGGAGTTGCAGGTTTGATCCCTGGGTCAGGAAGATCCCCTGGAGGGGGGCATGGCAACCCACTCCAGTATTCTTGCCTGGAGAATCCCATGGGCAGAGGAACCTGGCCGGCTACAGTCCATAGTCTTGCAAACAGATGGACCTGACAGAAGCAACTTAGCAAGTTAGCACACGAAAACCAAGTAGGTCATTTGAAATCTTCAAGAAAGACTGATGTAAAAGTTACCTTCAGGACAGCATGAAGCAGACATGGAGTCAGACTTAGTTTGAGTTAAAGAAATAAGACACCATATATTTTCTCACATCCCTGTACATGTAGCTGCAAATTCATAAGCACGGTATTATGTTAGTAACTCCAAGGCTGGCAAGGGATGCAACCTTCTATTCCCCTTCAAAGTGTATGCCTGGCATCCCGTATTCTGAATGTTTTGTTCATAAACTTTGTGAAGCTGGTACTAATTTATCTCTATTAGGTCTGGAGAAGGAAAGAAAATTCATGATACGTTTTAAAAAATGGTTCTCCATACCAAATTCTTTCTCTTTGTTTTCTATCTCCATAAAGGACAGAGAAGAAAACTGGGAACATGGGCAAAAAAAAAAAAAAAAAAAACACCAAAAAACTCCACTGTAACTAACAAATTAAATTGCCATTCAGAAATCTTCACACGGGGGTTCTTTAATACAAAATGCAACCACCACTACTGCAATTATTCTGTTATAATTGCATAAGGTAAAATTATTTTTGAATGAATACTGTAGTAAATTTTTGTAAAAAATAAACCCCTCTAACATTGGAGGAGAGGCAAATCACTGGATATATACACAGGTTTTTAAGGAAATGGTACCATTGTAAAATAAAACTTCAGATTATCATATGCATAATAAAAAGCAATTCTAATGATGTCTTTATTAGAGTGATAAAATCCAAGGTGAACCTGGGCCCATCGGTGTCTTGATATTACTTCTCATAAAGAGTAGCCATACCCCAGGGAAGAACAGCAGGTGCTGTCCTAGAATGTGGAGAGAAGGTGGTGAGTGCTTGGCATGCTTTTCTTTGATCTTCTTCTCTTTACTCAGACCAAAGCTCACACCCTTAGGGGGCGGAAGGCACTAAAGCAGGGAGGGTCCTTTAGCAACTGAGGCTTAAGATTGCAAGGACAGTAGGGAAGCCAAAACTGGCTTTCATTAACAAAACCTCAGTTCTCCTTTGAAAATCTTTCCATCTCCTGTTTACAGTACAATGAGCCTGATATGATCCATATGCAATCTTTTTCCTACATCTCTAGCCTAGATTAATTTGCTAAGCAATAAATAAATGAACAATGGCATACTCAAATGGTCTAATGTTTTCTTGTTAGTGATTGAGACTTCTTTTTTTTTCTAAAGAGAAAAATAAGAAATTTCTAACATATACAGATAGATTGACCACTTATGAGGAATTTAGTTTTTAGAGTTCTGAACAATGCAGCAAAATTAAACTCTTAGAGGAAGAAGACAGTATCTTCATTTTGCTTGTCTTGAGTGGGCTCTGACAATGTTGAACTTTACCTGAGCATTGTGCTCCCAGAAAACAGTGATCATTAAGAAATCCTCCATCATTTTGTGTTCCAGGAAATGGCTCATTGCTAAGAATCACCTTTCTTCATCTGACTTAGATAAGAATCAGGGAGGAGCTCTTGACCCTGAACATTCTCATTTTTTGTCTCACAAGTGATGAAATTCACCATTTGTCCCTACTGTTGAGCCTTGACAACATGTCCTCTCACTTAATCAAACTTTAATTAGGCGTCTCTTTCCTCTCAAGGTCTCTGAACTTTGATCCATTCTTAAGCCTAAGCAAGCACTGTGGGATGGCCCCTTCTGAAAAGAAATTCTGTCCCGTTCATGCCACCTGTTCATCTTGCTCCCCCACACCTGGTTTTCCTCTTCTCTTGCTAACTGCCCTATCTAGGATAGAAAAGCCTTTTCTACCTGACCTTTGAGACAATTCTAGATCTTACAGTTCAGTTTTCTACCCATTGTAATAGTCTTTCTCTATTAGTTAAAATAGTTCTCTTTCTTGTATGAAAATAGGGTTTCCCAGGTGGCTCTAGTAGTAAGGAATCTGCCTGCCAATGCAGAACACATGAGAAGCAGATTAGATTCCTGGATTGGGAAGATCCCCTGGAGGAGGGCATGGCAACCCACTCCAGGTGGGCTGCAGTCCGTGGGGCTGCAAAGAGTCGGAAATGGCTGAGCAACTTGTTGTTGTTCAGTCACTCAGTTGTGTCTAACTCTTTGTGACCCCACAAACTGCAACATGCAAGGCTTCCCTGTCCTTCACCATCTCCCATACCTTGCTCAGACTCATGTCCATTGAGTCAGTGATGCCATCGTAACATCTCATCCTGTCATCCCCTTCTCCTCCCACCTTCAATCTTTCCCAGCTTCAGGGTGTCTTCCAGTGAGTCAGCTCTTTGCATCAGGTGGTCAAAGTATTGGAACTTCAGCTTCAGCATCGGTCCTTCTAATGAAAATCCAGATCTGACCTCCTTTAGGAGTGACTGACTGGATCTCCTTGTAGTCCAAGGGACTCTCAAGAGTCTTCTCCAACACCACAGTTCAAAAGCATCAATTCTTTGGTACTCAGCAATGGCAACCCACTCCAGTACTCTTGCCTGGAAAATCCCATGGATGGAGGAACCTGGTGGGCTGCAGTCCATGGGGTCGCTAAGAGTCGGACACGGCTGAGAGATTTCACTTTCACTTTTCACTTTCATGCATTGGAGGAAGAAATGGCAACCCACTCCAGTAGTCTTGCCTGCAGAATCCTAGGGATTGGGGAGCCTGGTGGGCTGCCGTCTATGGGGTCACACAGAGTTGGACATGACTGATGCGACTTAGCAGCATCGGCAGCAGCAGCGTCTTTATGGTCCAACTCTCACATCCATACATGACTACTGGAAAAGCCATAGCTTTGATTAGATGGACATTTGCTGGCAATAATATGCTGTCTGGGTTTGTCATAACTTTTTTCTTCCAAGGAGCAGGGATCTTTCAATGTCATGGCTGCAGTCACCATATGCAGTGATTTTGGAACCTAAGAAAATAAAATTTCTCATTGTTTCCATTGTTTCCTCATCTATTTGCCATGAAGTGATGGGATTTCATGGGACTGAGTGACTAAACACATACAAACTTGTATTAAAATACCCTCTTTCCCCTATTGCAATAGTCCCCTTCCCTCTAGTATAATAATTCCCCTGCCTCATTGCAATAGTTTTTTCAAATCAAGTCTACCCATCTAAATTCAGGTCAGTTTTTTATTTGATAGCCCTCATGGGTCAGCTAAAACTCAAACTTAATCATTTGAGTGAAACTTTCAGTAATCATGTTTAGTAATTCTATGAACTTTAAAAAACATTTAGGAAAATTAAATTTACATTGATTGTTATTTTCCCTTAAGCACTCAAAGGGACAAAACAAACAAACAAAAAAAAAAAACAGAAAGAAAGAAAAAGAAATCTGCTGGGATTGCATTCAATCTAGAAAGAAATTGTGGAGAATTAATGCTGTTAATACTGGGTCTTCCAGTCCTTGAATACAGTAGAGCTGTTCTTTTCTTTAGATCGACATTGAATCCCTTCATTAGTGGGTAGTGTTCATCAGATAGATAATTCTCTACATACTTTATTTTTGGTGTTATAGCAAATTTTTTTTTTTTTAATTTCAAATTCCAATTTTCTATGGCTAATGTACAGAAATATGACCGGCTTATATAATGACCTGTATCCTACAGTCTTTAAAATATGCATTATATAATGTAAATTTGTGTTTAAAAAAATCTGAACTATATAAGTGTGTTATGAAAATCTAATTAAACTATTTGCTTCCACCTGGATGTTGAATTATTACAGGGAAAAGAAATAAACAATATATTTTAAAACCTGATTTAATTACCCTTCCTCCCCCTGCTCCTTATTCTTGGGCCCTCGTTAATTGGTTTTATCTCTTTTCTGTGAAAATGAATAATGTGTGTGTGCTGTGCTAAGTTGCTTCAGTCATGTCTGACTCTTTGCAACAGTATGTAAAGTAGATTGCCAGGCTCCTCTGTCTATGGGATTCTCCAGGCAAGAATACTGGAGCGAGCTGTCATGTCTTCCTCCAGGGGATCTTATGGACCCAGGGACTGATCTCAAATCACTTACATCTCCTGCATTGACCGGGCTGGTTCTTTACCACTGATACCACCTGGGAAACTCTGAAAATAAATAATAAGTAACAGTAAGCATTGATGCCTTTCAGTTCATTTCTGTTGTTCAGTCATGTCCAACTCTTTGTGACCCTACAGACTGCAGCACGCAAGGCTTTCCTGTTCATCACCAACTCCCAGAGCTTGCTCAAACTCATGCCCCTTGAGTTGGTGATGCCATCCAACCATCTTATCCTCTGTCATCCCCTTCTCCTCCTGCCTTCAATCTTTCCAGCATCAGGGTCTTTTCCAATGAGTTGGCTCTTGGCATCAGGTGGCCAAAGTATTGGAGCTTTGGCTTCAGCATCAGTCCTTCCAATGAGTATTCAGGACTGATTTTCTTTAGGATTGACTGATTTGATATTGCAGTTCAAGGGACTCTCGAGTCTTCTCCAACACCACAGTTCAAAAGCATTAATTCTTTGGTGCTCAGCTTTCTTTATGATCCAACTCTCATATCCATACATGACTATGGAAAAATCATAGCTTTGACTATAATGGATTTTTTTTGGCAGAGTATGTCTCTGCTTTTTAATAAACTGTCCACGTTTGTCATAGCTTTTCTTCCAAGAAGCAAGCATCTTTTAATTTCATGACTGTAGTCATCATCTGCAGTGATTTTGGAGCCCCCCAAAAATAAAGTCTCTCACTCTTTCTATTATTTCCCCATCTCTTTGCCATGATGTGTTGGGACCAGATGCCTGGATCTTATTTGTTTTCTGAATGTTGAGTTTTAAGCAGATTTTTCACTCCCTTCTTTTACTTTCATCAAGAGGCTCTTTAGCTCCTCTTCAATTTCTGCCATAAGGGTGGTGTCATCTGCATATCTGAGCTTATTGATATTTCTCCCGGCAATCTTGATTCCAGCTTGTATTTCTTCCAGCCAGGCATTTCACATGATGTACACTGCATATGATTTAAATAAATAGAGTTACAATATATAGCCTTGATATACTCCTTTACCGATTTGGAACCAGTTCATTGTTCCATGTTTGGTTCTAACTGTTGCTTCTTAACCTGCATACAGATTTCTCAGGAGACAGGCACAGTGGTCTGGTATTCCCATCTCTTTAAGAATTTTTCACAGTTTGTTGTGATCCACACAGCCAAAGACTTCAACATAGCCCACAAAGCAGAAGTAGATGTGTTTCTGGAACTCTATTGCTTTTTCTATAATCCAACAGATGTTGGCCATTTGATCTCTGGTTCCTCTGCCTTTTCTAAATCCAGCTTGAACATCTGGAAGTTCTTGGTTCACAGGTCTTAATATTTTCTAAGAACAGGTAATGTTTGTTAGTAAAAAGTATTTGCATTCAACACAACACAATTATCGACAATTTTTGCCTCTATGATTAAAAGTTGGTGATACTAAGAAAAGAGATGTTATTGTTGTATTTGAAGAAACTTTGTTTGATTTTGGTAGCCATTATTATCATTTTAAAATTAATTGGTTAAAGAAAGTCTCATGTAAAATGGCTCTAGAAAGGTGATATGCCCATGAATTCACTGGAAAACAGTTTTTAGTGGTGGCAAAAGCATTTTGTGTTGTTGAGTTCTCATTAGCTATGAGGAAGAGGAGGAAAGAAAATCATATGGGTATAGGAATAGAAACAGAAGACTAAAGGACCTGCAAGTATAAAAATGGAGGAAGTCTGCTATGTGTGTGTTTGTGTGTATATATATGTGGGGTGTGTGTGTGTGTGTGCTTACATGTTTTAGTCGTTTAGTCATGTCGGACACTTTGAAACCTCCAGTGGACTGTAACCTGTCAGGCTCCTCTGTCCACAGGATTTCCCAGGCAAGAATACTGGAGTGGGTAGCCATTCCCTTCTCCAGGACATCTTCCTGACCCAGGGATTAAACCCAGGTCTCCTACATTGAAGGCAGATCCTTTATTGTCTGAGCCACCAGGAAAGCCCATGCTTACGTGTACATATATATATATTTAAAATAAAATTTTCCTTCAGCTTACAGATATAATCCTTTTTATTTCCAGTTGTCCTAGTTCATACCTAAATATATTTTTATTTTTTTTAATTATTTTTAAATTTTATTTAAATTAAATCTAAATATATTTTTAAATAAACTAAGTAAAACAACCATTCTCTCTATTGCTTAATAAAACAAAGAGGCAAATTCTAGAAGCAGATTAGCCATTTGACTATTATTATTAACAAAATATTTATCAAGCCATCTGGTTTCTTCAGTAATTATATATAGAATGAATCTATTAGATTTGATGATAAAGAACATTAACAAAGAATTTAATAAATAACTTCCTTTTAACTTCATCCTCAATAGTTTTTTTCATTTATATTTCAAATATTATATAAGGTGGTGAAGTGAGGGAATACAGGACATTTCAACTCTGCTTATAAAAGATAAAAATAGTGTAAATTTTGGTGTTTTTTTTTTTACCTCAGAGTATGTGGAATCTTAGTTTCCAACCAGGGATTAAACTCACACCTACTGCCCCAAAAGTGTAGAGTTTTAAGCCCAGGACTACCAAGGGAAGTCCCCCAAATGGTGTGACTTTTATGTAAATGTCCACCATGGCAGAAAACTTCTGAAAGACTGAGAAAACTGTGATTGAGAGTGTTATGAGAAGTGATCACAGGAGGCCAACTTGTCCTCCAAAGTCAGTTTCTTTATTCTTTATGTACTTTTTATGGATTTCTGATTTCACTGAGCATTAGGAACAGAAATCTCTATGCCCTCATCCAGAAGCATCACACAGAGAAGACTCCTTAGGAGATGGCAGCCAGGAAGACAGTGAACCCAATCTCAGGTATAAAGTCTCCGGCAAAAGAAGCTTGGCCCCAAGAAGTCAAACAACTTTTAGATTACAGACAGATAAAGCAGTTGCACTGACTCTAAACCACAGGCAAGGTAGATGTCTGATCAAATCAGAGGACGGCACCTCTGATGGTAAGGCACTGGCATCCACACAGAAGCTGACTTTCAGGGATCAGCCACTGTGCCTTCCACTCACATGGAAGCAGAAAGCTCCCTCTTACCAAGGTGATAGCTCCCTGGCCCCAGAGAGCAGCAGTGAGAGAAAGAAAGAGTCTCTCTTTACATATTAAATGAAAAAATAAGTCAGACACTTTAGCTGGTGCTTTTTCCATACACGAACATTCCAGTCTGAATAGCCAACTCTTCAAACAACAGAAAGGACCTCTACTCATTTTAGAGGATATCCCTTGTTTGAGACTTGAAGTTTGGATTCTAAATATGTGGAAGTGTTACCTAAATTAGCCATATAGATGATACTGCAGCTTTGATATTTGTTTTTACCACTTCACCTCCCTTTCACTTTGTGTGCTTTGCTCAGTTCAGTTCAGTTCAGTTCAGTCACTCAGTCGTGTCTGACTCTTTGTGACCCCATGAATCAAAGCATGCCAGGCCTCCCTGTCCATCACCAACTTCCGGAGTTCACTCAGACTCACGTCCATCGAGTCAGTGATGCTATCCAGCCATCTCATCCTCTGTCATCCCCTTTTCCTTCTGCCCCCAATCCCTCCCAGCATCAGAGTCTTTTCCAATGAGTCAACTCTTTGCATGAGGTGGCCAAAGTACTGGAGCTTCAGCTTCAGCATCATTCCTTCCAAAGAACACCCAGGACTGATGTCCTTCAGAATGGACTGGTTGGATCTCCTTGCAGTCCAAGGGACTCTCAAGAGTCTTCTCCAACACCACAGTTCAAAAGCATCAACTCTTCGGCGTTCAGCCTTCTTCACAGTCCAATTCTCACATCCATACATGACCATAGGAAAAACCATAGCCTTGACTAGACGGACCTTTGTTGGCAAAGTAATTTCTCTGCTTTTCAATATGCTATCTAGGTTGGTCATAACTTTCCTTCCAAGGAGTAAGCGTCTTTTAATTTCATGGCTGAAGTCACCATCTGCAGTGATTTTGAAGCCCCAAAAAATAAAGTCTGACACTGTTTCCATGGTTTCCCCATCTATTTCCCATGAAATGATGGGACTAGATGCCATAATCTTCGTTTTCTGAATGTTGAGTTTTAAGCCAACTTTTTCACTCTCCTCTTTCACTTTCATCAAGAGGCTTTTTAGTTCCTCTTCACTTTCTGCCATAAGGGTGGTGTCATCTGCATATATGAGGTTATTGATATTTCTCCCGGCAATCTTGATTCCAGCTTGTGTTTCTTCCAGTCCAGCATTTCTCATGATGTACTCTGCATATAAGTTAAGTAAGCAGGGTGACAATATACAGCCTCGATGTACACCTTTTCCTATTTGGAACCAGTCTGTTGTCCCATGTCCAGTTCTAACTGTTGTTTCCTGACCTGCATATAGGTTTCTCAGGAGGCAGGACAGGTGGTCTGGTATTCCCATCTCTTTCAGAATTTTCCACAGTTTATTGTGATCCACACAGTCAAAGGCTTTGGCATAGTCAATAAATCAGAAACAGATGTTTTTCTGGAACTCTCTTGCTTTTTCCATGATCCAGCAGATGTTGGCAATTTGGTCTCTGGTTCCTCTGCCTTGTCCAACTCTTCCGAATGCCATGGACTGTAGCCCACAGGAGCCTCTGTCTATAGGATTTCCCAGGCAAGAATTCTGGAACAGGTTGCCATTTCCTACTCTACGGGATCTTCCCAACCAAGGGATCAAATCCATGTCTTTGTGTCTCCTGCACTGGCAGGCAGATTCTTTACCACTATGCCCCCTGGGAAGCCCTGAGACATAATCCACATGCAGTAAAATATATTCATTTAAGTGTATACTTTGATAAAATTTGATATTGACTACAGTCTTATTGGAGAAGGCAATGGCACCCCACTCCAGTACTCTTGCCTGGAAAATCCCATGGACAGAGGAGCCTGGTAGACTGCAGTTCATGGGGTCGCTAAGAGTCGGACACGACTGAGTGACTTCACTTTCACTTTTCACTTTCATGCATTGGAGAAGGAAATGGCAACCCACTCCAGTGTTCTTGCCTGGAGAATCCCAGAGACAGGGGAGCCTGATGGGCTGCTGTCTATGGGGTCGCACAGAGTCGGACATGACTGAAGCGACTTGCAGCAGCAGCAGCAGCAACAGTCGTATAATTGCCACCAAAATCAAGAAATAGAAAAATTGACAGTGTCCTAAACATTATTTTCTTATGACTTGTCCCCTCCTCTGGACCTTAGTTGTATGTAATCACTTATCTACTGATTTTTTTCACTTAGTGTGACTACTTTTTTGGAATTTATCTCTATTGTTACATGCATTATTTTACTCTGTTTCACTGTTGATGTTATATAGATTGTCACATCATTCACCTGTTGATGGATATTGAGTTATTTTTAGTTTTTGGTTATTGTGAATATTGAATGTTTGTGAACAAGTAATTATGGTTTCATTTTTATTGGGCAAATACCTAGAAGTGAGTTTGCTGGATTATATAATTTATGTATTTTTTTAATTTTCTAAAATTAAAAACAAAAAAACAAACACAAATAAGAACAATAAGAAAAAAACCCACTCAAAAAAAAATACTTTACTATTTTCTAAATTTGTTGTACCATTTTGCATTCCAACCAGCAATGTATGAGGGCTCCTTGCCAATACCTGGTATTGTCAAACTTTTAAATTTAATTACCCACATTGCTCTAAAGCAGTGGTCCCCAGTCCCATGGCTGGGAATCTGTACTGGTCCATGACCTATTAGGACTGGGCCACACAGCATGAGGTGAGAGCAAGTGAAGCTTCATCTCCTAGTATTACTGGTGGAACCACTCCATTTCCACCCTGTCTGTAGAAAAACTGGCTGCTATGAAACCAATCTCTGGTGCCACAAAAATTGGGACCCACTGATCTAAAAGGTATCTCAAATGTAGTTTTAATTTCCAGTTTCCAAATAGGCAATTTTGTGGACAGCATTGTGTCTCAACAATGATATCTTGAAATCCTAAGACCCAGTACCTCGGACTCTTGACCGTTTGGAAAGAAGATCATTAAACATGAACTTAGTTAAGAAGATTTTATACCAGAATAGAGTGGCCTTTTAATGCAATATAACCATGGTCCTTATAAGATGAAGGCATTGTGAAGACAGAGGCACACACACACACAATGTCATATGACAATGAAGACAGATATTGGAATTATGCAGCAAGCCCAGGAACACCAAAGACTGGCAGCAAACCACCAGAAGCTAGGAAGAGACAAGTAAGGAGAACCCTATAATTTTCAGAGGGGACAGGGTCAGAGTTCAGTTCAGTTCAATTGCTCATTCGTGTCCGACTCTTTGTGACCCCATGAATCGCAGCACACTAGGCCTCCCTGTCCATCACCAACTCCCAGAGATCACTCAAACTCATGTCCATCAAGTCGGTGATGCCATCCAGCCATCTCATCCTCTGTCGTCCCCTTCTCCTTCTGCCCCCAATCCCTCCCAGCATCAGAGTCTTTTCCAATGAATCAACTCTTCGCATGAGGTGGCCAAAGTACTGGAGTTTCAGCTTTAGCATCATTCCTTCCAAAGAACACCCAGGGCTGATCTCCTTCAGAATGGACTGGTTGGATCTCCTTGCAGTCCAAGGGACTCTCAAGAGTCTTCTCCAACACCACAGTTCAAAAGCATCAACTCTTCGGGGCTCAGCCTTCTTCACAGTCCAGCTCTCACATCCATACATGACCACTGGAAAAACAATAGCCTTGACTAGACGGACCTTTGTTGGCAAAGTAATTTCTATGCTTTTCAATATGCTATCTAGGTTGCCATAACTTTTATTCCAAGGAGTAAGCGTCTTTTAATTTCATGGCTGAAGTCACCATCTGCAGTGATTTTGGAGCCCCCCAAAAATAAAGTCTGACACTGTTTCCACTGTTTCCCCATCTATTTTCCATGAAGTGATGGGACCAGATGCCATATCTTCGTTTTCTGAATGTTGAGCTTTAAGCCAACTTTTTCACTCTCCTCTTTCACTTTCATCAAGAGGCTTTTTAGTTCCTCTTCACTTTCTGCCATAAGGGTGGTGTCATCTGCATATATGAGGTTATTGATATTTCTCCCGGCAATCTTGATTCCAGCTTGTGCATCTTCCAGTCCAGCGTTTCTCATGATGTACTCTGCATAGAAGTTAAATAAGCAGGGTGACAATATACAGGCTTGATGTACTCCTTTTCCTATTTGGAACCAGTCTGTTGTCCCATGTCCAGTTCTAACTGTTGCTTCCTGACCTGCATATAGGTTTCTCAAGAGGCAGGTCCGGTGGTCTGGTATTCCCATCTCTTGAAGAATTTTCCACATCCTGGAATGTGAAGTCAAGTGGGCCTTAGAAAGCATGTCTATGAACAAAGCTAGTGGAGGTTATGGAATTCCAGTTGAGCTATTTCAAATCCTGAAAGATGATGCTGTGAAAGTGCTGCATTCAATATGCCAACAAATTTGGAAAACTCAGCAGTGGCCACAGGACTGGAAAAGGTTAGTTTTCATTCCAATCCCAAAGAAAGGCAATACCAAAGAATGCTCAAACTACCGCACAATTGCACTCATCTCACACGCTAGTAAAATAATGCTCAAAATTCTCCAAGCCAGGCTTCAGCAATATGTGAACCGTGAACTTCCAGATGTTCAAGCTGGTTTTAGAAAAAGCAGAGGAACCAGAGACCAAATTGCCAACATCTGCTGGATCATCAAAAAAGCAAGAGAGTTCCAGAAAAAAAAAAAAAACAGGGTCACAGGGCCATGCAAACACCTTGACTTTTGACTTCAGCTTCAAGAACTGTGAGGCCATAAATTTGTTATTTTAAGCCACTCAATTTGTGGCACTTGGTTACAATAATTCTAGAAATTTATACAACTAATGATGCTGAATATCTTTCCATGTGCTTATTCGATACTTGCATATCTCATTTTGTGAAATACCTATTCAAGTGTGTGGCCTATATTTTCATTGGATTCTTTTTCTTATGATTAAGTTGAAAGAGGTCATTATACATTCTGGATCAAGTCTTTTGTGAAACATATTCTTTGCCAATATTTTCTTCCAATTTGTGTCTTTATTTGTTTCTTAGCTGTCTTATGAAAAATAAAAGTTTAAAAAATTTTATTGAAGTCCATATTGTCATTTTTACTCCTAGAAGTTTGTTTCTTATTTTAGAAACCTTTTCCTTCCTCAATATCATAAAGAATTCTCCTATCTATTCTTCCAGAAGCTTAGTAGTTTAGCTCTTACATTGCTTTCAAGCATTTCAAGTTAATTTTATTTTAGTTTGAATGAGATAAAAGTCAAGGTTTTTATGTTTGCTTATTTTTTAAATTTCAAATTGATAGCAAGCTGTCCTAGTACAATGTGTTGAAATACTACCATCTCCCTGTTTTTTTAACTTATTTTTATTTTAATTAGAGAGTAGATACTTTACAATATTGTGATGGTTTTTGCCATACATCAATAAGAATTGGCATTAGGTATACATTTGTCCCCTCCATCCTGAATCTCCTCCCACCTACCTCCCCTTGTGCAGGGCAGAAAGGAGACACAAACATAAAGAACAGACTTTTGGACTCAGTGGGAGAAGGAGAGGGTGGGATGATTTGAGAGAATAGCATAGAAACATGTCCATTACCTTCTCCCTATTGAGTTGCCTTCGAACCTTTGTTGGAGTCAAATGACCATATAAATATGGGTCGGTGTCTGCAGTTTTCTATTCTGTTCTATGTCATCTGAATATTGAAGAAAATTCTCTAATAATCAAATGATATGACATTAGCATGTTTCAATCATGTTGCAGATTTAGCTATACTTTCATCTTTATAGAGGTAATAATAACTGGAATCTGGAAAATATTTCAAGGATGCTTGAATGTTTTTACAAACCCCCAAATTTGTTGGGATTGGAAGCTGTCACCCGAGGAACTCAAGCAGTCTTCCAGCGTTAAAATATCACTTTGACACTTTTCTTTTTCTTTAGGCTCAACTTTATAATTTTGTGCCTCTTCTTATTTTTTCAAGTAAGCTCAAATATATTCGTGAAGAGTTAAACATATTTTCCTCCACTGCCTTATTTTATTGAGTATAGAAAGAGTATTTCAGAGAGGAGGCAGAGAAACTAAATTATCTGAGAGATGTGTTCCTTGGGAAAGCCGAGTATAGCTCAGGTCATGAAATCTATTCGTTGAAAGTAACCAGCAGCAGAGCAATCTTTGGGAGGGATGAGGAAGCATTTGGGAGGGAATAAGTTATTGTTGGTGGATTCCTCGGGAGACAATAAGCCAAATCCTTTCTCTGTTAAACACAAAGAACAAGAGTTTGATTGGAGAAAGTTTAGAAGAAAGTACATGGATCTAATCAGCAAAGTTTAAGTCAGAGCATTTGGCTGAGTCTTGCTATATATCAACGTAATGTGAATTTGGACTTAGAAGAGCTGAGTCCTTAGTCCGGATACAAGTTTTGTGACCTTGGTTAAGTCAATGAGACTTGGTACCCTGACTTGAAAAAAAAAAGGACCTAATAATATCTCATAGAGTTGTCATAAAGTTCAAATGAGATGATGGAAATCCTGTTTAATAATGAATCAAATGACTCGAATCTGCTTCTAGTACATTTTAAATGATTAAGTGATATTAAAATGGCATTTAATATTTTTATATGAAAGGAACTATACAGAAGAAAGAAAGTAAAGACTTCTTCTTTTTTTTTTTTTTTTTTTTTACCAGTTACTTGACATTTTGCTTTATGCTCTTCAGGTTTAAAATGTTTATGAGATTAAAAGCATTTTTTTTTTGTTTTATTTATGTATTTATTGAGAAAAACTTGCAACAATTTATTTATTTGCTTGTTTGATTGGCTATTCTGTGTGGCTTGCAGGATCTTAGTTGCCTGACCAGGGATGAAATCAGTGTTCCCTGAAGTGGAAGCATAGAGTCCTGGCAACTTGACCACCAGGGAATTCCCTGAGTTTTTATTTTACATGGACTGTTGATATTTTGCTATTCATTTGAAGGAAACATGACTGAAGCTACAGGAGAACTCAGAAATCAGTTTGGTCTACCTCATCATCTGATAGGTAAGAAATGCATGTCCTATGAGCTTACAATCTCCAAACCACCAGGATACTGAAAGACAGAGATTGTTTCTAGCGTCTCACATTTTTGTTATTGATATAGGAACATGAACAGAAAAGACAGAAGTATAATGTATTTCCTTTATCCTGTCTTCCAAATGTGCTAATTTAGTAATTGGTCCATATAAAAGATAAAATCACAGAAAAACATAAATACTATTAAAGCACACTGTAAACTAAAAGATGATATTAAATATTGACACAATGAAATGCAGAAACTTTAGGTATAAGGTACAAAGTCACAGAATAATTGAAAATTATTCCTGTAACTGGAACATTTCGGAGCTGTTGATACATCCTTTGTCATCTTTGAGCACAGATTTCTGCAGAGCAGAGGAGGCACCATCCACCTAGTATGGCATAAATGGTACCCAAGGAACCCCTCTGCAAACAAAAGGTCTTCTTAGTTGATTTTAGGTGGCCAGAAATTTTTTCAGTAAGAACATTACTGAGATGGTGTCTTTAATTCTATTCAATAAACATTCATTGAAAGGCTGTTTGCTATGTATCAGGTGCTAAACTCGGCTAAAGGGCTTCAGTGCTATGGAAGGCTCATTGCCTTCAAAGAATTTCTGGCACAATTGAATTATTAAACCCAGATAAGAATACATTCATAGTTTAATGCAAGACAGAGTGAAAGAAGCGCTGAGGAAGGATAAGTTATTGTGTTAAAGAAATACTTTCTCCTTAAAAGTGTTCATGGAGAAAGATATTTGGGGTTGGTTTTGCAATAGGAGCAGAATTTCAGGAGATCTTGAGGTTGGGAGGAAGGACTACCTACTCCACATCTCCATCTAGAGGCACATCATTTTTTTTTAAACTTTTTGTTTTATATTGGAGTATAGCTGATTAAAAACGCTGTGATAGTTTCAGGTGAATAGCAAAGCAACCCAGCCATACATGTACATGTATCCATTCTCTCCCAAACTCCCCTCCCATCCAGGCTGCCTCTTGACACTGACCAGAGTTCCCTGTGCTACACAGCAGGTCTCCATTGGCCATCCATTCTAAACATAGCAGAGTGTGTGTGTTAATCCCACCCTTCCTAATCATCCCTTCCCCCCACCCTTACAGGCACATCTTAATGCCTATGGAACAGAACATGTACAAATCTGGACTCAGATTCTTCTCCTTCTTGTTCTTTGTATTGTGATTAAATACATCATTGTGAGGGTCTAAGTTTACAAACTTGAGATTTATATTTAACTCTCCTCTTTTTCATTCTTCTGAATTCAAATTATTCTGTGGCTTTGTTTCAGAAACATCTCCTGATTATCATTTTATGCTTAAAAGATTTCAGTAGCTTGATCTCCCTCACTCCAATCTTCCCCGATGGGATGACCAGCCTTTAGATGGCCCTCAGTTATCCCCATCTCCTCTCACTGATATTCATGTGTAGTGCTCTCCTGAAGTGTAACAAGGTTGGCAGGCAGCGCGTATATTACTTTTGAGGTTAGTGTATAAAAGGGAATACAATTTCTATTTCTTATTCTCTTTCTTGGATTACTCACTCTGAGGTAAGCTAGTGGTTATGTGATAAGGATGCTCCACGGAGAGACTCATATGGTAAGTAAATAAGATCTTTTGTCAATAACCATGTGGGTGCACCATCTTAGAACTGGATCCTCCTGCCAACAAAGCCTTCTAATGACTATACCCTTAGCCAGCTTCTTGACTAAAACCTCACAGAAGACCTTGTGCCAGAACTATCCAGCTAAGGTGTTCTTGCTTTCCATGACTCTCAGAAATTCTGTGAGATAATATATATGTATTGTTTTAAGCTGTAAGTTTTGGGATAAATTACTATGTAGCAATAGATAATACACCCGTTGTGAAACTTAATTTTGCATACTGATGCTAAGGTTATCTTCTTATTAAGAATCATTCTATGATGTAGTACTTCTTATATTGTGCTGTTGTGATGTCATTAAGATATGTGTGCATTTAGTAGAGAACTTGATAAATAATAGCCATTCTAAGGATTTGGGATACAGGGCATGGATATAGGGATGAACGGATTAGATTTGAATAGTAGTTTGAGTGGATCATAGGGGAGTAATTGGAGATACCTGGATAAATCAATTTGGAACTATATTGTAGAGCATATTAAATATGATAAGGGAGGAATTTGCAACAAATTTAATTAAGGTCAGGAATTTGTACTGTCCATGACATCCAGTAGGGAAGAAGAACCTGAGGGAATTATATCAAAGCGCTAGTAACTTGAAAGGAAAATTCAAGCTAGGGAAGGAAAGGTTATGCACACAAATCATGGTCCAAAGGCTGTGTATATATGTGTGGATACATCCCGGTATGTGTGTGTTTATGCTGTGACCATGTGATGGGACTAGAAGCGTAAAGAAAAGATTACCTGGGGTTCTTCTACTAGGCTTAGAAGAGGAAACTGCAGAAAATGTTTTAAAAAGAAGAATGACAGATTTTCTTTCTTTTAAAGATTGGCAAATTAAACGGGGGCAGTTTAAGAGAAAGGCAAAGACTTTGGAATCTGACAAACCTGATTTGAATTCCAGTTTTGCCACTTAGTGGCTGTGTGGTAGTAGAGAAGTTAATATCTCTTAATTACAGTTGTGCATTTAAAACATTGAGAATAACACTTCCCCTCCAAAAGAAATGTAATACAATAAGCATATGGAAAGTGGCTTACATGGTGCTGGGCATAACAGCACTCTACCAGGGATGATCCATGAATCCGTCCCCAACACTTACTATACAGGCTTACTGTGATTGTGGGATTCTGATTTATATTCTAGACCTACTAGATAAATAGGCAGAATTATTTAATGCACTAATTTCTCCATGTGAAATATTGCAACAAAAACTTCCTCAAAGGAATTTGGCAGGGCTCATTCTGAAAGCTCATGGTTCCCATGTATTTTATAACAAGTGGTAATTATTAGTGTCTCTATTTCTAAATCACATGGCTGGTACTTCCACAATCCCTTGTGGTCATAGTGCTTTTCAATCTTCTATTTTTGGATTGCTTTCCACTTGATTCTTGTGCCCCTAAGATCGGAAACAGCATCTCTGAGAACTTCAAAATGCTGATAGAAAGAAGGCTAGAAGACCTCCTCTTCCAGTCATAAGGTGAGGCTACAAGCAATGGCTTTTGTTCTGAAGACTCCGTTACACTAGTGGGACCTGCCCACAATTTTGGATTAAATAACAGCCTTATTTACTTAGTAGAGAATATTTTTAGAAGTTAACACTTCATCTGAAGGATAAAGAAAAGTAAAAATGAAGTCTCTCAGTCATGTCCGACTCTTTGGGACCCCATGGACTTTAGCCTACAAGGCTCCTCCATCCACGGGATTTTCCAGGCAAGAGTACTGGAATGGGCTGCCATTTCCTTCTCCAGGGGTTCTTCCCAACACAGGGATCAAATCCATGTTTCATGCACTGCAGACAGTTTAGTTCAGTTCAGTCGCTCACTCGTATTCAACTCTTTGAGACCCCAGGAACCGCAGCACACCAGGCCTCCCTGTCCATTACCAATTGCCAGAGTTTACCCAAACTCATATCCATTGAGTTGGTGATGCCATCCAACCATCTCATCCTCTGTCATCCCCTTCTCCTTCTGCCCTCTATCTTTCCCAGCATCAGGGTCTTTTCCAATGAGTCAGCTCTTCACATCAGGTGGCCAAAATATTGGAGTTTCAGCTTCAACATCAGTCCTTCCAATGAACACCCAGGACTGATCTCCTTTAGGATGGACTGGTTGGATCTCCTTGCAGTCCAAGGGACTCTCAAGAGTCTTCTCCAACACCACTGTTCAAAAGCATCAATTCTTTGGTGCTCAGCTTTCTTTATAGTTCAACTCTCACATCCATACATGACCACTGGAAAACCATAGCCTGGACTAGACAGACCTTTGTTGACAAAGTGATGTCTCTGACTTTTAATATGCTGTCTAGGTTGGTCATAACTTTCCTTCGAAGGAGAAAGTGTCTTTTAATTTCATGGCTGCAATCACCATCTGTAGTGATTTTTGGAGCCCTGAAAAATAAATTCAGCCACTGTTTCCCCACCTATTTGCCATGAAATGATGGGATCAGATGCCATGATCTCAGTTTTCTGAATGTTGAGCTTTAAGCCAACTTTTTCACTCTCCTCTTTCACTTTCATCAAGAGGCTCTTTAGTTCTTCTTTACTCTGCCATAAGGGTGGTGTCATCTGCATATCTGAGGTTATTGAGATTTCTCCCAGCAATCTTGATTCCAGCTTGTGCTTCTTCCAGCCCAGCGTTTCTCATGATGTACTCTGCATATAAGTTAAATAAGCAGGGTGACAATATACAGCATTGATGTACTCCTTTTCCTATTTGGAACCAGTCTGTTGTTCCATGTCCAGTTCTAACTTTTGCTTCCTGACCTGCATACAGGTTTCTCAGGTGCTTCACCATCTGAGCCACCATTTCTCTCTATCTGCCTACTTTTCAGGAAACCATTGGAATCTGAGAATAATAAAGCTATTCAAATTCACCTAGATCACCAATGAGCCAAAGTAAAAATAACACATGATCTGTAATTCTTTGTGGAGTAGCAACAATTCAACAACTCATATTCCAGTTGCCTGCAGTGATGTAATAAAACAAATTGTGAAACTTGATGCTTTATAATGAGCTGGATATATGAAAGCAGATCACTAGTTCATTCTTTTCAGAGGCTGATGGTTGAAATTCGCTATTGATCATCAGGCACTCTTTTGGCAAGAAAAAATGTTAATGCCCTCTGTCATTTGCTTCTGTCTTCAGGAGAAATGGTGGTTTTCTCTTTTACTTTGCCATACACAATCCTTATGTCTTAGAATTTCTTTATGCCTTTCTGTGACACAAATTGGATTTTTATATACTATTTTTTTTTTCAAATTCTGTTTATAGATTTATATAAAAAGAAAAAAAAAACTAATGGAGTGATGTTAGATGGGAGTTGAATTTTATATTGGCTTTCTCTTTTTTTAGCCATCATAAAGTTTTATTTTTCTTCTTAAGTCCACAATTCATAACAAAAAGAAATAAGATAAAAATCAATAATCAAGAAGGTAGGGTCTTCCCAGCCATCCCAAAGAATTTAAAATGTCTTTTCACATCTAGTTTAGTAGATGCCAGTTGAAGGCTAAATCAATGCTTAGACATGTAACTTTTTTGCACTAGATGCTGAGGTAAAAGACAGACTTGTGCTTCATTCTACTGGTCCTTTCTGCTAGGACAAATCTGGACAATCTGAAATTAGGCAAAGGTCTTCTTCTTCTTCTTCCTAAAAGTATTTATCTAATTATTCTTCAATTACTTGTTAATGTAATTTTGATTATGCATTAGCTGACAACTAATTTAGATAGGTTTTCCATGCGGCCCAGTGCTAAAGAATCTACCTGCCAATGTAGGAGACACAGGTTTGATCCCTGGGTCAGAAAGATCCCCTGGAGAAGGAAATGGTAAACGGCTCCAGTATTCTTGCCTGGGAAATGCCATGGACAGAGGAGCCTGGTGGACTATGGTCCATGAGATCACAAAGAGTCAGACATGACTAAGCATGCATGCAAAGCAATGGAATTTAGATATAATCCTTCCAGGGATGTTTGTAAAGTCTTCCAGGTCACAAGGAATTAGAGTGGTATCAGACTGGGGCTATGAGAGCCAAAACCATAAGCAGTTAAGAAAACAGGTTCTGACACCAAAAGGTTCATGTCAGTCCCACCATTAACTAGTGCCATAAGCTCCTAGTTACTCAGATTTTTTACCTGCAAATAAAGGCTATTTTCCGGAGAAGGCAATGGCACCACACTCCAGTACTCTTGCCTGGAAAATCCATGGACGGAGGAGTCTGGTAGGCTGCAGTCCATGGGGTCGCTAAAAGTCGGACATGACTGAGCGACTTCACTTTCACTTTTTACTTTCATGCATTGGAGAAGGAAATGGCAACCCACTCCAGTATTCTTGCCTGGAGAATCCCAGGGACAGAGGAGCCTAATGGGTTGCTGTCTATGGGGTCGCACAGAGTCGAACACGACTGAAGTGACTTAGCAGCAGCAGCAAAGGCTATTTTCATTTCTATCTCATGGCATTGTTATGAAAATCAAAAAAATATATATATTAAAAACATCTGAAACTCAGTCATAAAAAAGTATGAAGTAATGTCAGTTACAGCAGAATGAATGAGCCTAGAGATTATTATACAGAGAAAGACAAACATCATATGTTATCACTCATCTGGAACCTAAAACATGATGCAAATGAACTTATTTACAAAACACAAATAGGTTCACAGATGACATAGAAAATAAATTTACAGTTGTCAAAGGGGATGGGGAGGGGAAAATAAATTAGGAGTTGGGGGTTAACATATATACACTACCATGTACAAAACAGATAAACAGTAAGGACCTACTGTATAGCATGGGGAATTATACTCAATATCTTGTAATAACTTATCTGAAAATAATATATATGTATATATTAAGTTATACACACACACACATATATATATATATATATATATATACATCAGTGTATACCTGAATCACTTTGCTGTACACTTGAAACTAATACAAAATTTTAAATTTACTATACTTCAATAAAAAAAGAATAAAGATCATTGTTATTAAAAAAAATTACCTCAAACTCAGTTAACATTAGAGAACTACTTTGTCCTTGCCACTGGCCAACCTTAGCAGGTGTGTCTTTTTCCCTTGCCTCTCACTCTTCTTAAACTAGTCAAGTTGTGTTTCTTAAACTAGTCGTGTTTCTACCACTTGGAACCAAAAGTGACTTATTAATACACATTTTGCAGGAAAACACACACACAAAGGGAACATATATGAAGATTCTAAAAGTGGCACACAGAAATTACAGAATTTACCAGTGTAAATTGTCAGGCAAAAAGATTAAATTTATATAGAATTATGATCTTCCTAGGTGACTCAGTGGTAAAGAATCCATCTGTCAATTTAGGAGACATAGGTTCAAACCCTGGGCTGGAAGATCTCCTGGAGGAGGGCATGGCAACCCACTCCAGTATTCTTGCCTGGAAATCCCATGGACAGAGAAGCCTGGCTGGTTACAATCCATGGGGTCAAGGACTAAACAACAACAACATATAGAATTTAGCATCCATTTACTGAGCTGTTTTAACTGTAGTTTACGTATGTACTGTACTATTATATTGCTACTATGATTCTTTTTTTTTTTTTTTTGCAGAAAATAATATTCTTTTCCTATTATCCCAGATAAAGAAACTGTAATTTTTATATACACGGAGAGCCATTTTGAATATGTATATAAAACTTCCTTCATAATGTTTTGTAAATGAAATTTTAGAAGAGCTGGTAATGGAGGAAACTTAAAAAAAATTATTTTTGCTTTTATTCCCTCTCATTTTTCTTTTTGGTCTCACTGACCTTCTAATTCCTGTTTCTCACCTCCTGGCAAGCAAATGTTTCAGCTGTGGTATTCCATTTAAATCTGCCCCAGGCTTGTAATACTCCATGCATTTTCCACTTCACCATTTTTCCTTTATTATAAATGCTATTATTTTATTTCTAAGATTTTATCAAGCTTCTAGGAGAAAAGACTCTCTTTGAAGTAAGTAATTTTGAGGTAATTTTAAGGGATAAATGACAATGTGACATTTTCAAGTAGTTATTTTAAGAAAATATTTTCAAAGGTTTATTTTATACTAGGACACATGGGACTGGAAGCTAATTTTCCTGGTATCTTTTAGAAGTTTAGAACTAATTAAGTTGATTGGGCTGAAGGATATTTAATGATCTTTGTCATTCCCATATTTTAGGATCCTTTACTTCTAGTACATAAGTTATTACAAACCAGTTACTATTTGTTGTTCAGTCTATAAGTCGTGTCTGACTCTTTGCTTCCCCATGAACTGCAGCACACTAGGCTTCCCTCTCCTTCACTATCTCCTGGAGCTTGTTCATCCCCTTCTCTTCCTATCCTCAATCTTTCCCAGCATCAAGGGTCTATCGGGTTATCCAAAAAGTTCCATTCAGATATTTCTCTAAGATGTTATAGAACAAACAAACTTTTTGGCCAAACTGAGACATCCTTGCAAAGTCCAGGATGTCCAACTTCAGTGGACACCTTACTCTAAATTGTAAAATTACCTCTTTTCCTGAAGATGAGAGTTTTACTTTTCCTTTAGGTGTGGTCAATTAGCAAGCACAGATGGCTTCCTATCCCTCCATCTCTCTCTCCATCCCAGCTCTTAAAAACTCTCCAGCCAGTTGTTTCAGTGAAGTTAAGCTCAGACTGAGTTCTGGCCTCTGTTCCCTATTGCAGTAGCCTTGAATAAAGTCTTCCATCCTGTTTAACTTTGTCTAGTGTAATTTTTCCTTTACAGTGGCTAAGTAAACTTTGTGAAGCATCTCCCCATTCTTTTGGAAGGGTAAAAGAAACTATTATGCCTGCCAAATGAATCTTTTTAAAAAGATATTTATTTATTTATTTGGCTACACTGGGTCTTAGTTGTGGCCTGCAGCATCCTCAGTCCTTGTTGTGGGGTGCAGGATCTTTTAGTTGGGGCACATGGGATCCAGTTCCCGGGCCAGTGTTCAAACCCAGGGCCCTTGCATTGGGAACATGGAATCTTAGCCACTGACAATCAGGAAAGTCCCAGCCTGCCAAGTGAGTCTTGTAAGATGGGACTTTTATTTGAGAGAGCTCAAATATATTTGTGTTTCACTGAAAAACATATAAGCATAATTTGCTAGCAATTGTCATCATATCCACAACAGCATACATTTAGAAAAGGAAACATAATAATTTTAATATTTTGCATCTCTGAAAGGAAAGGATCTAGCTTTTAAAACTTAAACTCAGATGCTCAAACTCCTTTTGCTTGTTGTTTACTTGCTAAATCATGTTCAACTCTTTTTGCAACCCCAGGGACTGTAGCTCACCAGTTTCCTCTGTCCATGGGATTTCCCAGGCAAGAATATTGGAATGGATTGCCATTTCTATCTCTGGGGGAACTTCCCAACCCAGGGATCCAACCCAATCTCCTGCATGTTTTCCTGCATTGCAGGGGGATTTCTTACAGCCGAACCATCAGGGAAGTTAATTCTTTTTTGGAGATGTCCTTGATGGATAAAATCTTTAAAATTTGTGGTTTAAGAGGCAATGATTCATTTTAATTGCTAACTTCAAGGGATTATTATAATCAGCCTTTGACCCCAACTTCTAAAAAATGGTGAATTTCATTACCTTTAATATTTTTTTCATTGCCTAAAATGGACAGACTGTACTTGCAGCCTATGTTAACCCTATTAAGAAGATAATTGTGTCTATATTTTGTATGAGTAAAAGTTCAGAAGTTTAAATTTTTGCTGCTATTGTTTCTGTTTTTGTTTTTTCCTTTAAAAAATTATTTTAATTGGAGGCTAATTAGTTTACAATATTGTGGTGGTTTTTGCCATACATTCACATGAATCAGCCATGGGTGTACATGTGTTCTCCATCCTGAACCCCCTTCCCACACCCTCCCCATCCCATTCCTCTGGGTCATCCCAGTGCACCAGCCCTGAGCACCCTGCCTCATGCATCAAACCTGGACTGGCGATCTATTTCACATATGATAATATACATGTTTCAATGCTATTCTCTCAAATCACCCCACCATCGCCTTCTCCCACAGAGTCCAAAAGTCTGTTCTTTACATCTGTGTCTCTTTTGCTGTCTCACATATAGGGTCATCATTCCATCTCTCTAAATTCCATGCTACTGCTGCTGCTAAGTCACTTCAGTCGTGTCCGACTTTGTGCGACCCCATAGACAGCAGCCCACCAAGCTCCGTTGTCCTTGGGATTTTCCAGGCAAGAGTACTGGAGCGGGGTGCCATCGCCTTCTCTGTCTAAATTCCATATATATGCATTAATATACTGTATCGGTGTTTTTCTTTCTGACTTACTTCGCTCTGTATAATAGGCTCCAGTTTCATCCACCTCATTAGAACTGATTCAAATGCATTCTTTTTAATAGCTGAGTAATATTTCATTGTGTGTATGTACCACAGCTTTCTTATCCATTCATCTTCCGGTGAACATCTAGGTTGCTTTCATGTCCCGGTTATTGTAAACAGTGCTGCGGTGAACATTGGGGTACACGTGTCTTTTTCAATTCTGGTTTCCTCGGTGTGTATGCCCAGCAGTGAGATTGCTAGGTCATATGGCAGTTCTATTTCCAGTTTTTTAAGGAATCTCCACACTGTTCTCCATAGTGGCTGTACTAGTTTGCATTCCCATCAACAGTATAAGAGGGTTCCTTTTTCTTTGCGCCCTCTCCAGCATTTATTGTCTGTAGACATTTTGATAGCAACCATTCTGACCTGCATGAGATGGTACATCATTGTGGTTTTGGTTTGCATTTCTCTGATAATGAGTGATGTTGAGCATCTTTTCATGTGTTTGTTAGCCATCTGTATGTCTTCTTTGGAGAAATGTCTGTTTAGTTCTTTGGCCCATTTTTTGATTGGGTCACTTATTTTTCTGGAATTGAGCCGCAGGAATTGCTTGTATATTTTTGAGATTAATTCTTTGTCAGTTGCCTCATTTGCTTTATTTTCTCCCATTCTAAAGGCTGTCTTTTCACCTTGCTTATAGTTCCTTCGTTGTGCAAAAGCTTTTAAGTTTAATTAGGTCTCATTTGTTATAGGCTTCCCTGGTGACTCAGACAGTAAAGTGTCTGCCTGCAATGGGGGAGATCTGGGTTCAATCCCTGTGTCGGGAAGATCCCCTGGAGAAGGAAATGGCAACCCACTCCAGTACTCTTGCCTGGAAAATATCGTGGACAGAGGAGCCTTGTAAGCTACAGTCCATGGGGTTGCAAAGAGTCAGACATGACTGAAAAATTTCACTTCACTTCACTTCACTTATTTTTGCTTTTATTTCCATTACTCTAGGAGTTGGATCATAGAGGATCCTGCTATGATTTATGTAAGAGAGTGTTTTGCCCATGTTTTCCTCTAGAAGTTTTATAGTTTTTGGTTTTACGTTTAGATCTTTAATCCATTTTGAGTTTATTTTTGTGTATGGTGTTAGAAAGTGTTCTAGTTTCATTCTTTAACAACTGGTTGACCAGTTTTCCCAGCACTACTTGTTAAAGAGATTGTCTTTTCTCCATTGTATATTCTTGCCTCCTTTGTCAAAGATAAGGTGTCCATAGGTGCATGCATTTATCTCTGGGCTTTATATTTTGTTCCATTGATCTATGTTTCTGTCTTTGTGCCAGTACCATACTGTCCTGATGACTGTTGCTTTGTAGTATATCCTGAAGTCAGGCAGGTGGATTCCTCCAGTTCCATTCTTCTTTCTCAAGATTGCTTTGGCTATTCGAGGTATTTTTGTATTTCCATACAAATTGTGAAATTATTTGTTCTAGTTCTGTGAAAAATACCGTTGGTAGCTTGATAGGGATTGCACTGAATCTATAGATTGCTTTGGGTAGTATACTTATTTTCACTATATTGATTCTTCTGATCCATGAACATGGTATATTTCTCTATCTATTTGTGTCCTCTTTGATTTTTTCATCAGTGTTTTATAGTTTTCTATATATAGGTCTTTTTTTTTTCTTTAGGTAGATTTATTCCTAAGTATTTTATTCTTTTCATTGCAATGGTGAATGGAATTGTTTCCTTAATTTCTCTTTCTGTTTTCTCATTGTTAGTGTATAGGAATGTAAGGGATTTCTGTGTGCTAATTTTATATCCTGCAACTTTACTATATTCATTGATTAACTCTAGTAATTTTCTGGTGGAGTCTTTAGAGTTCTCTATGTAGAGGATCATGTCATCTGCAAACAGAGTTTTACTTCTTTTCCAACCTGGACTCCTTTTATGTCTTTTTCTTCTCTGATTGCAGTGGCTAAAGCTTCCAAAACTATGTTGAATAGTAATGGTGAAAGTGGGCATCCTTGTCTTCTTGCTGACTTTATGGGAAATGCTTTCAATTTTTTACCATTGAGGATAATATTTGCTATGGGTTTATCATATATGGTTTTTATTATGTTGAGGTATGTTCCTTCTATTCCTGCTTTCTAGAGGGTTTTTATCATAAATGGATGTTGAATTTTGTCAAAGGCTTTCTCTGTATCTATTGAGATAATCATATGGTTTTTATCTTTCAATTTGTTAATGTTGTGTATCACATTAATTGATTTGCAAATATTGAAGAATCCTTGCATCCCTGGGATGAAGGCCACTTGGTCATGATGCATGATCTTTTTAATATGTTGTTGGATTCTGTTTGCTAGAATTTTGCTAAGGATTTTTGCATCTATGTTCATCAGTGATATTGGCCTGTAGTTTTCTTTCTTTCTTTTTTGTGGTATCTTTGTCTGGTTTTGGTATTAGGGTGATGGTGGCCTCATAGAATGAGTTTGGAAGTTTACCTTCCTCTGCATTTTTCTGGAAGAGTTTGAGTAGGATAGGTGTTAGCTTTTCTCTAAATTTTTGGTAGAATTCAACTATGAAGCCATCTGGTCCTGGGTTTTTGTTTGTTGGAAGATTTCTGATTATAGTGTTGATTTCTGTGCTTGTGATATGTCTGTTAAGATTTTCTATTTCTTCCTGGTTCAGTTTTGGAAAGTTATACTTTTCTAAGAATTTGTCCATTTCTTCCAAGTTGTCCATTTTATTGGCATATAGTTGCTGATAGTAGTCTCTTATAATCCTTTGTATTTCTCTAATATCTGTTATGAGTTCTCCATGTTCATTTCTAATTTTGTCGATTTGATTATTCTCCCTTTTTTTTTCTTGATGAGTCTGGCTAATGGTTTGTCTATTTTATTTATCTTCTCAAATTACCAGTTTTTAGATTTGTTGATTTATTTCTGCCCTAATTTTTATGATTTCTTTCCTTCTACTAACCCTGGAGTGCTTCATTTCTTTTTCTAGTTGCTTTAGGTGAAGAGTTAGGTTATTTATTTGATTTCCCTCCTGTTTCTTGAAGTAGGCTTGTATTGCTATTAACCTTCCCCTTAGCACGGCTTTTACTGAGTCCGATAGGTTTTGGGTTGTTGTGTTTTCATTTTCATTCATTTCTATGCATATTTTGATTTCTTTTTTGATTCCTTCTGTGATTTGTTGGTTATTCAGAAGTGTGTTGTTTAGCCTCCATATGTTTGTATTTTTAATAGATTTTTCTTCCTGTAGGTGACATCTAATCTTACGATTTCATTTTTTTTGAATTTACTGAGGCTAGATTTATGGCCACATTTCCAGGATGTGATCTATCCTGGAGAAGGTTCTGATTGCACTTGAGAAAAGGGTGAAATTCATTGTTTTAGGGTTAAATGTCCTATAGATATCAATTAGGTCTAACTGGTCCATTGTATCATTTAAAGTTTGTGTTTCCTTGCTAATTTTCTGTTCAGGTGATCTATCCATATGTGTGAGTGGGGTATTAAAGTCTCCCACTATTATTGTGTTACTGTTAATTTCCCCTTCCATACTTGTTAGCATTTGTCTTACAAATTGTGGTGCTCCTATGTTGGGTACATATATATTTATAATTGTTATAGCTTTTTCTTGGATTGATCTTTTGATCATTATGTAGTGCCCTTCTTTGTCTCTTTTCACAGCCTTTATTTCAAAGTCTATTTTGTCTGATATGAGTATTGCTACTTCTGTTTTTTTTTTTTTTTGGTTTCCATTTGCATGAAATATCTTTTTCCAGCCCTTCACTATCAGTCTGTATGTGTCCCTTGGTTTGAGGTGGGTCTCTTGTAGACAGCATATATAGGGGTCTTGTTTTTGTATCCATTCAGGCAGTCTTTGTCTTTTAGTTGGGCCAATCAACCCATTTACAGTTAAGGTAATTATTGATAAGTATGATCGCATTGCCATTTACTTTGTAGTTTTGGGTTTGAGTTTATAAACGCTTTCTGTGTTTCCTGTCTAGAGAAGATCCTTTAGCATTTGTTGAATAGCTGGTTTGGTGGTGCTGAGTTCTCTGAGCTTTTGCTTGTCTGTAAAGCTTTTGACTTCTCCTTCATATTTGAATGAGATCCTTGCTGGGCACAGTAATTTGGGTTGTAGGTTTTTCTTTTTCATCACTTTAAGTATGTCCTGCTATTCCCTTCTGGCTTGATGAGTTTCTATTGAAAGATCAGCTGTTGTCCTTATGGGGATCCCCTTTGAGTTATTTGTTGTTTTTCCCTTGCTGCTTTTAATATTTGTTCTTTGTGCTTAATCTCCATTAATTTGATTACTGTGTATCTTGGATGTATCTTGGGATGTTTCATCTTGGGTTTATCCTTTTTGGGACTCTCTGGGTTTCTTGGACTTGGGTGGCTACTTCCTTTCCCATTTTGGGAAGTTTTCAACTATTATCTCAAGTATTTTCTCATGGCCTTTCTTTCTGTCTTCTTCTTCTGGGACTCCTATGAGTCAAATGTTGGGGCATTTGACATTGTCCCAGAGGTCTCTGAGGTTGTCCTCATTTTTTAAAATTCTTTTTTCTTTTTTCCTCTCTGCTTCATTTATTTCCACCGTTCTCTCTTCCACCTCACTTATCCTATCTTGTACCTCAGTTATTCTACTGTTGGTTTCCTCCAGAGTGCTTTTGATTTTAGTTATTGCATTATTCATTACTGATTGACTCTTTTTTATTTCTTCTAGGTCCTTGTTAAACTTTTCTTGCATCTTCTCAATCCTTGTGTCCAGGCTATTTATCTGTAACTTCTTTTTGTTTTCAAGATTTTGGATCATTTTTACTATCATTATTCTGAATTCTTTTTCAGGTAGACTCCCTATCTCCTTCTCTTTTGTTTAGTTTGGTGGGCTTTTATCATGTTCCTTTACCTGCTGAATATGTCTCTGCCTTTTCATCTTATTTAGGTTGCTGTGTTTGGGGTGGCCTTTCTGTATGCTGGAAGTTTGTGGTTCCTCTTTATTGTGGAGGTTCCTCCCTGTGGGTGGGGTTGGACAAGTGGCTTGTCAAGGTTTCCTGATTAGGGAAGCTTGCGTCAGTGTTCTGGGGGATGGAGCTGGATCTCTGGTCTCTGGTGTGCAATGAAGTGTCCAGTAGTGAGTTTTGAGGTATCTATGGGGTTGGTGTGACTTTTGGCTGCCTGTATTTTTGTGCTCAGGGTTATGTTCCTGGGTTGTTGGAGAATTAGCTTGGTATATCTTGTTCTGAAACTTGTTGGCTCTTGGGTGGAGCTTGGTTTCAGTGTAGGTTATGGAGGCTTTTGGATGAGCTCTTGTCGATTAATGTTCCCTGGAGTCAGGAGTTTTCTGGTGTTCTCAAATTTTGGATTTAAGCCTCCTGCCTCTGACTTTCAGTCTTATTCTTACAGTAGCCTCAAGATTTCTCCATCCATACAACATTGATGATAAATCATTTAGGTTAATGGTGAAAAGATTCTCCACAGAGAGGGACACCCAGAGAGGTTCACAGAGTTACATGGAGAAGAGAAGAGGGAGGAGGGAGGTAGAGGTGACCTGGGGGAGAAAAAGGAGAGTCAAAAGGGGAAAGAGCAATCAAGCCAGTAATTGCACTCCTAAGTAAAAATGGGTACTGAAGATTGGATTCTTAAAGGTACAGAATTGATAACAAATACCAAAAAGCAAAGATTAAAAATCTAGAGTAGAGGTTAGACTCTCAAAAATACAATATTAAAAAAACAAAACAAAATTACAAAAGTTATAAAAATATACATATGAAATATGTTTTAAAAATAGGGTCTTTTTTTTTTGCAAGGTAATAGTAAGTAGGTTTTAAAAATGAAAATTGAAGGGGTAATAAAGAACTTAAAAATTAAAAAAAATAAAAAATGATACTAGTAAAATATATTTAGGAATTTCTCTGGAGCTGTTGAGGGCAGTGTGGGGTCAGTTCAGTTTCAGATAGTTCCTTGTTCCAGCTTATACTTCTTCTCAAGGTCTATAGGTCCTTTCCAATGTAGCCAATGCTAACTACAGGTTTTTAATCTGTTGTACCTGTCACTTCCAAAGCAGTTCCCTCTTCTTGGTTTACTTTTGCTTCCTCTGTTTGCAAGCTCTTCAGTATCTAACTTCCGCCCTAACACAAGGGGGTGCAGGTGGCCATTCACTTAGGCTCACTTGTTCAATTGTGCTCCAGGGAGGGAGGAACATTGCAAACAAATATCACTGGTGTGTGTGGGGAGTGCTTGCAGTGTCTAGGCCACACTGGGTTTGCCCCTGCTCACAGTGTGTGTGCTGTCCTGGTCTACACTGCTCAGGCTCCAGGTTGCTCTACAGGGGAACTGTCTAAGGTGGGCCCTAGGTTGCACATAGTTCCCAGGTCTTAGCCACTCAGGTTCAGTTTCTCGGGTATTCCGCAAAGGCACAGATTTGGTTTGGCCTGCATTTTGTGCCCTTCCCAGGTCCGAGCAGCTCAGGCGTCCAGGTGCTTGGCGAGCACACACTACCCATGTGGGCAGTGCATCTTATTACCTCCTCTGTCCCAGCCGCTTAGTTTCCTGTGTGTGAAGTGGGAGCACTGTCTCAGGCAGGTGTGCTGCGTATCTCCTCTGGGGAGCTGATCTCTGGCTGCGACCCTCCTGGCAGATAACCGTCCAGGATCCCAGGAAGACCTGCTTAGCAACTGGGAGCCTGCTTGCAGTTTGGTAGAGGATACCATCTCTGGGGCCAACTTTGCCCCTTGCCTTCTGGCTCTGACTGTCACTCGCCTTCCCCCCTGCCTCTGGCAGGGGATGGGCCCAACTTCTGCTGGCTAGCTCTCCTCTGGTATTCGCTCAGTCCTTTGTTCTGTGAGACTCGGCAGTGCCTTAGATTAGAGCTTTTCACAGGAAAGTTCTCTCTCTCATTCTTTACTCTTTTTTTTTCCCCCTCTCTTTGGCTATCCCATGGTTTGGGTTGCTATCTCATGTTAGCTCCCTCAGATTGCCCTCAGGGCATTCAGGCCCAGTCGTTACCCTAAGCAATGCAGCCCGCACCTCCCTGTTCAGCTCCCGCTTGCTGGTGGCGGACGCAAGTGTCTGGGCTACTTCTCCACTGGGCTACTTCTCTACAGATTAGGTGTGTAATCTGTAGATTTTATTTATTTATATTTTTCCTCCTGGTTATGTTGCTCTCTGAGATTCCAAAACTCCCCACAGACCCACCGGTGAGAGGGTTTCCTGGTGTTTGGAAACTTCTCCTCTTTTAAGACTCCGTCCCCAGGATGGGTCTCTGTCCCTAACTCTTTTGTCTCTCTTTTTATCTTTTATTTTTTGTCCCACCTCCTTTTGAAGACAATAGGCTGCCTTTCTGGGTGCCTGGTGTCCTCCGCCAGTGTTCAGAAGTTATTTTGTGGTATTTGCTCAGTGTTCAAATGATCTTTCAATAAATTTGTGGTGGAGAAAGTGGTCTCCCCGTCCTATTCCTCCACCATCTTAGGACCGCCCCACTGCTATTTTTTTGACTCATTACTAGTAGTTGGATTTTGAACAAATCGATTGATGATTTTATTATTGCTGACTTTTCTCCCAAGGTGCTCTGGGAAAAATAGACTACCTGAAAAATGGCCCTCTGTCAGTAATAATCAAGAGTGATGCTGCCAACTAACTTATATTGAATGAAGAATGAGAAATGTGTGAGTCTATGTTAGGTTAAAGTACATAGAATGAAAGTACTGCTTGTTTAATACTCAGCCTACAAGATCCTTGGAAGCTATTTGGTACGTCTGGGGAATGCTGGTGCTTACACAGTTATTTAACTAGGTTAAATGCAAATTAATAAACATATAAGTTAGTATGTGTGTGTGTGTGTGTGTGTGTATACATAGAAAGTGTGTGTATATACACAGAAAATGAGTGTGTATGTGTGTGTATATATACACACACACATATATATACACACACACATATATATATATACCATAATTATTGTTAGATTATGTTTCTTTTCTGTGATAGGGAATAAAAGAAAAATGCATTACAATAATCATGCATAATCATTGCCAAATTCTGACACCATCTTTACTCTTACTTAAATGGAAGGTAACCAACAATCCTAGATTTGAATTTTGTTGATGTTGTCTATCCCAACAGCCCAGATGCACCTAAAGAAAACAAAAGAGGCAAACAATTAAATCATCAAACTAATAACAGAAATAATGGTAGACTTGAGTTACCTTGAAAAATATTGTATCAAGACTTATCTAATGATAATACTCTATGACTAATTAATATTTAGCCACACTTTACTCCTGACAATGCAAAAGTAAGTACTAGAGCTTAGCAGATTGTCATAATTTGGGTTGGTGAATTTCTTCCTTAGGAAAAGAAAACCCTCTTATTAATGTCTGTCATGTGTGATCATAATTTGCTAAAAAAGGAAACAAAAAAATTAAAGGTCATCCTTATAACACTATGTAACATGGATTTTTCCTTTATTTGGGAGTCAGTAGCTGAGGGGTTATGTATCTTTATTAGAAGTCAACATTTGGTATATTTCATACAAGGATCTCATCTATTGTGCATGGATTCCATATTCTTAACAGTATATTGGAAGAACTGATCCTAAAACTGAAACTTCAATACTTTGGCCACGTGTTGTGAAGAACTGACTCCTTGGGAAAGACTCTGATGCTAGGAAAGATTGAAAGCAGGAGGAGAAGGGGATGACAGAGGATGACATGTTTGGATGGCATTGCCAACTCGATGGACATGAGTTTGAGCAAGCTCCGGGAGTTGGTGATGAACAGGGAAGCCTGATGTGCTGCAATCCATAGGGTCACAAAGAGGTGGACATGACTGAGTGAAATGAACTGAATGGAACTGAAATGAATAGTATATTCATTTCTTTGTGAAAGCTAATTTTTCACTATGACATCTGGTGAACTCAACCCAAGAGTGTTTCTGCCGCAGCCTGTCCTGTCACAGGTGACAGGGGGACAAAGAGATTGCTCATTAAAATCTGAGACTTCTTTTTATTTTGCTGTTCTGATGTTTAGAAGGAAAACTTTGATATGAATATGGAAATAATGAAGTATTTTTTCTTGTTCTTACAATTTCAATTAATGTCCTATTAATATGATCCCTGAAAACAAAAACAAAAACAAAACAAAACTCATTTCCCAAAGGGCAACATATTTTAAGTGGCAGTTCTAAATTCAAGTAAAATGCAATGAGTTCTTAACATACATTTTTAAATCCTAGAATTGTGGATGAATAAAATAGGTACTAGTTTTTCTGATCTGGAAAGGAGAAGCTGTTTTGGTTCTTTGGAAATACGATAATATTCTGAAGGAAAAAGGGAAGTGAGGATTTGAAAGAAAAGCAGTTTCAACAGATCAGCAAAAGCAGAATACTGTACACAGACCCACTTTGGATGTTTTTTCCCTATGAATTTTGCTTCACAAATGTCATACAGAAACCATGATACAACTCATTATTGTATTTTCTTTCCTTATATCTGTTAATCTCCTAATGCATTCATGAAATTATAGGTGATTCTATATATAAACTATGTATTTGGGGGATTGCCAATAAATGGCTTCTGTAGTCACCAATTTGCTGAAAATGGGATTCAGTTTGCATTTCAGTCACTATAAAAGTGAGAGCTATAAGTCAGTTAACATTAATGCTCTACTCAAATCAATAAAGATACGGTGGTGGGGTTGCCCTAAGAGGAGGGGTGATGCGTACTTGGATGAGGCAGAAAAAAAATAGATTGGTTTGAAATGTAGTTACTCTCTGTTATCCATTTAATAAGCATACTTTCTTAGCGAGAAACATTATAGAATTTTGTTAACTCTTACAGTAAGACTCCTGGAGAGTGAAATGGCAACCCACTCCAGTATCCAGCCTGACAGAGGAGCCTGACAGGCTACAGTCCATGGGATCGCAAGAGCCGGACACGACTTAGCAACTAAACCACCACCACCACCACAGTAAACTGATCTTTACTTGTTCACCAGAAAACAGGCTGTGGGTTTACAAATTGTCAGAATGATGGTTACTTCTCAGAGGCTCTCTGTAAATTTCCACATCATGCTTTGGTAGGAAAAAAAAAAAATTCAGGTTCAGTCTCTTATAAACTAGGTAAGTAACCAAGCAAATAAATTGTTTATTTTAGTTAAATCAAGTCAACTTCAGTGAACATGGCTGGGTATAGTGAGTCTGAATTTCAGAAAATTAATCCGCTGTTTAAAAACTTATGTCCACTAAAATTTATATCAAGATTAGCAGATAACACTGCCTTCAAAATTAAAAAAAAAAAAGAAAAAAAGAGAGAAGAAAATTGAAGTTAAAGGTGAAAAAGAAAAAACATTTATGGAAATCCTGAGCACAGAGACAGCCAAACCTTCCGTATCTACTCTTGTTGGTGAATTCCTTAACGTATGGGCTTTTTAGATAGGTAGAAAAATACTGTAGAAATTCATGGCATTTAACATTAAAAAAAAAAAAACAGAAAAAAATACCAGTTCAAGCCTAAAATCCTAGTCACGGTGAATTGAGAATGTAGAGGGGGAAAATGTTTTTCTCAATGACGTCTGATTTCTTTTGAATGATCTCTAGTTATCTGACAAATTGGGAGATGCGTTACTTTAAGAACACCTGTTCGAAAGAAACTGCTTTAGATACTAAAAATTACCTATAAAAGGTAATTCTCCTAATATTATGAAATTAGAGTACATGTGGTTGGAATTAGGCGTCCTTGCTGCTGTGGAAAAGTATATTGCATACAGAGAGCTCTCTCCTGATATTTCTTAAATTCCAACTGCCATTTTTTATAATCTCAGTGAAGACTTTTCTAGGTCCTCAGAGTTCTATGCAACTAAATTGTTCAAATTGACTTGAGCAATTTGTGAACTCTATGTATGTAACATGTATATATGTACAGATGTATCAAACTATCAATCTATCTATCCACCTATCTATTTGTGTTGTGATTAGTTGCTCAGTCATCTTTTATGACCCTATAAACTGTAGCCCATCAGGCTCTTCTGCTTATGGCATCTTCCAGGCAAGAATACTGGAGTGGGTTGCCATTTCCTTCTACCTATTCATCCATCCAATATTCTGCACTCAATTTCAATGTATTTTTTTCCCATTGTTGTTGTTCAGCCACTAAGTCATGTCCGACTCTTTGTAACCCCATGAACTGCGCCACACCAGGCTTCCCTGTCCTTCACTATCACCCTGAGTTTGCTCAAAATCATGTCCATTGAGTCAGTGATGCCATCCAACCATCTGTTGCCCCCTTCTTCTCTTGCCTTCAATTTTTCCCAGCATCAGGGTATTTTCCAATGAGTTGGCTCTTTGCATCAGGTGGCCAAAATACTGGAGGTTCAGCTTTAGCACCAGTCCTTCCAGTTAATATCCAGGATTGATTTCCTTTAGGATTTACTGGTTCAATCTCCTTTTAGATCACCAAACAATTCTAGACTGGGAGTCCTATAATTCAAGTCAATTCTGACACTATCTACCTGGATATAGTGTCAAATCCCAGAGGTAAAGGCTCAGTCCCATAAGACTGTGCCCCAAACAGCTTCAATTTACTAGTCCACTGCTTCTCTGCTTCTGACTGACCTGCTATAGATAGGCGGATTCAACATTTCCTTTGCTGGGTTCAATTAATTTGCTAGAACAGCTTATAGAACTCAGAGAAACATTTTAATTACTAGATAACCTGCTTATTAGAAAAGGATATTATTCAGGAATAGCCGGATGAAAGAGATGCAGAGGGTGAGGCAATGAGGAAAAGGCACAGGGTTTCCATGCTCTTGAATGCATCACTCTACCTGAATCTCTATGTGTTTAGCAGCCCTGAAATTCTCCAGCCCTTTAAGGTGTATATGGAGGCTTCATTATCTATGCACAATTGATTAAATCATTGGCCATTGGCAATAAATTCAACTCTTAGCCCCTTTGCCTTCCCAGAAAGTTGGTGGCAGTGAGGTGGGGTGTGGATTGGGGTGGGGTTGGGGGAAGGGGCACTCAAGTTTCCAATTTCCAATTCTCTACTTCAAGGTTGGTATGATAGACAACAAATATGAATCCTCAGGGGTTTTCCAATGCCATCTTATTAACATAAATTTAGGTGGGGTTGAAAAGTGTTTGTTGTGAATGTAAAGACACTTTTATCATTAGGAAATGCCAAGGGTTTTAGGAATTCTGTGTCAGAAACAGGGATGTGAATACGGTATATATATTTCTTGTTGTAAATCATAATATCACACCTTCATTTCCTTATCTATACAATACACATACATTTTTTTAAAAAGATTATTGAATTCATTGATTGAAATCTAGAGTTTCTTGTGGTTTAATTGGGATTTCAGGTATCAGAGAGTCAATAACTGGATTATATTTGTGGCAGACTGAATAATGGCCCCCAGAGATGTCCATGTCTTAATTCTCAGAATCTGTGAATATGTTTCCTTGTAGTGTTACTTTACAGGATAAAATGGACCTTACAGTTATGATTGAGTTAAGGATTTTTGAGATTACCTTGAGTTATCTAGATAGGTCCACTAGATATTTTGTAAGTGTCCTTATAAAACAGAGGCAGGAATGTATAGTGTTAGAGAAGGAGACGTGATGATGGAAGCAGAGATCAGAGTAATATCATTGCTGGAAGGGGATCATGAACCAAGGAATGCAGGTTGCCTCTAGAAGCTGGAAAAGGTAAGGAACAGATTCGTGGAGCCTCCAGAACAAATACAGCCCTACTGACATCTTGATTTTAGCCCCATAAGATATATTTTTCAGCTTCTCCAAAGCTCTAAAATAATAAATATATGCTACTATAAGCCATTATGATTATGGTCATTTGATATAGAAACAATTAGAAAATCAGCTATTAGAAAACTAATGCACTATTCACTTCCAAGAATTTTAAGAGAATGAAAGTTTGTGTTTTTATGTTATATTGGAACATAGTTCTTAGAAAGGAACAGATGTTCTTAGGAACATCCTCACTAAGAGGGGTGGGCTCTGGCAAGGAGACATGGACAGTTGGACCAGAGGCTGCAGAACATTATTTAAAGTTAGAATCACAAGATTAATGAGTGGAAATTAACCTTTGAATTTTAAAAGAACATTGTTTAAGGAGAGAATGCACTTTTAAATGTGACCTCTAGAATAATTTCAAATTTGGGAGATGAAATATATTAATAAAAATCCTTATATTATTTTTTAGTTCTATCTGTGATTTGAATTTAAATGTTCTTAATTGACCGGCTTTCCTGGTGATTCTATGTTAAAGAATCTGCTTGCAATGCAGGAGACACAGGGACTTGGGTTTGATCCCTGGTTTGGGAAATCCCCTGGAGGAGGGCGTGGTAACCCACTCCAGTATACTTACGTAGAGAATCCCATGGATAGAGAAGCCGGGAGAGTTATAGTCGATAGAGTCCCAAAGAGTTGAACAAGAGTGAACCAACTGAGCAAGTAGCACATTATCCTGGTAGCTCAGGGAAGATCCTCTGGAGAAGGGAATGGCAACTCCCTCCAATATTCTTGCCTGGAGATTCCCAAGGACAGAGGAGCCTGGGGGTCTACAGTCTATGGGGTCTCACGATTAAGTGGCTAACACACACACACACACTTAATTAACAGATATCACAGGGTTTTTTTTAAGAATTATTATTTTTTGATCAGTTCAGTTCAGTCACTCAGTGGTGTCTGACTCTTTGAGACCCCATGGACTGCAGCATGCCAGGCCTCTCTGTCCATCACCAACTCCCAGAGTTTACTCAAACTCATGTCCATTGAGTTGGTGATGTCATCCAACCATCTCATCCTCTGTCATCCCCTTCTCCCACCTTCAATCTTTCCCAGCATCATGGTCTTTTCAAATGAGTCAACTCTTCCCATCAGGTAGCCAAAGTATTGGAGTTTCAGCTTCAAAATCAGTCCTTCCAATGAATATTCAGGACTGATTTCCTTTCGGATGGACTGGTTGTATCTCCTTGCAGTCCAAGGGACTCTCAAGAGTCTTCTACAACACTGCACAGTTCAAAAGCATCAATTCTTTGGCGCTCAGCTTACTTTAGAGTCCAACTCTCACATCCATATATGACTACTGGAAAAACTATAGCCTGGACTAGATGGATCTTTGTTGGCAAAGCAACATCTCTGCTTTTTAATATGCTGTCTAGGTTTGTCATAACTTTTCTTCCAAGGAGTAAACGTCTTTTAATTTCATGGCTGCAGTCACCATCTGCAGTGATTTTGGAGCCCAAGAAAATTAAGTCTGACACTGTTTCCACTGTTTCCCCATCTATTTGCCATGAAGTGATGGGACCGGATGCCATGATCTTAGTTTTCTGAATGTTGAGCTTTAAGCCAACTTTTTCCACTCTCCTTTCACTTTCATGAAGAGGCTCTTTAGTTCTTCACTTTCTGCCATATGGGTGGTGTCGTCTGTATATCTGAGGTTATTGATGTTTCTCCCGGCAATCTTGTGTTTCATCCAGCCCAGTGTTTCTTATGATGTACTCTGCATATAAATTAAATAAGCAGGGTGACAATATACAGCCTTGATATACTCCTTTTCCTATTTGGAACCAGTCTATTGTTCCATGTCCAGTTCTAACTGTTGCTTCCTGACCTGCATATAGATTTCTCAAGAAGCAGATCTTGAGAAAAGCTGGTCTGGTATTCCCATCTCTTTCAGAGTTTTCCACAGTTTATTGTGATCCACACAGTCAAAGGCTTTGGCATAGTCAATAATGCAGAAATAGATGTTTTTCTGGAACTCTCTTGCTTTTTCCTTGATCCAGCGGATGTTGGCAATTTGGTCTCTGGTTCCTCTGCCTTTTCTAAAACCAGCTTGAACATCTGGAAGTTCAAAGTTCATGTATTGCTGAAGCCTGGCTTGGAGAATTTGGGGCATTACTAGCCTGTGAGATAAGTGCAATTGTGTGGTAGTTTGAGCATTTTTTGGCATTGCCTTTCTTTGGGATTGGAATGAAAACTGACCTTTTCCAGTCCTATGGCCACTGCTGAGTTTCCCAAATCTGCTGGCATATTGAGTGCAGCACTTTCACAGCATCATCACTTAGGATTTGAAATAGATCAACTGAAATTCCATCATCTCCACTAGCTTTGTTCATAGTGATGCTTCCTAAGGCCCACTTGACTTCACATTCCAGGATGTCTGGCTGTAGGTAAGTGAGCACACCATCATGATTATCTGGGTCATGAAGATCTTTTTTTGTGTAGTTCTTCTGTATATTCTTGCCACCTCTTCTTAATATCTTCTGCTTCTGTTAGGTCCATACCATTTCTGTCCTTTATTGTGCCCATCTTTGCATGAAATGTTCCCTTAGTATCTCTAATTTTCTTGAAGAGATCTCTAGTCTTTCCCATTCTATTTCTTCCCTCTATTTCTTTGCACTGATAACTGAGGAAGGGTTTCTCATCTCCCCTTGCTATTCTTTGGAACTCTGCATTCACATGGGTATATCTTTCCTTTTCTCCTTTTTGCTTGTCACTTCTCTTCTTTTCTCAGCTATTGTAAGGCCTCCTCAGACAGCCATTTGCTTTTTTGCATTTGTTCTTCTTGGGGATGGTCTTGATCCCTGTCTCCTTCCTGTACAATGTCACTAACCTCCATCCATAGTTCATCAGGCACTCTGTCTATCACATTTAGTCCCTTAAATCTATTTTTCACTTACACTGTATAATAATAAGGGATTTAATTTAGATCATATCTGAATGGTATAGTGGTTTTCCCTACTTTCTTCAATTTAAGTCTGAATTTGGCAATAGGTAATTAATAATCTGAGCCACAGTCAGCTCCCAGTCTTGTTTTTGCTGACTGTATAGATCTTATCCACCTTTGGCTACAAAGAATATAATCAATCTGATTTTGTGTTGACCCATCTGGTAATGTCCATGTGTAGAGTCTTCTCTTGTGTTGTTGGAAGAGGGTATTTTTTGATACCCAACACCAATTTAATAATGAAGAATACTTTTACAATACTTCACCATTGTATACTATCTGTCATTTTAAATAACTATTCCAAATGTGTTTGGGGATACAGAGAGTGTATCCAGTGATAAAGTATGAAGTGAGTGAAGTGAAGTCGCTTGGTCATGTCTGACTCTTCACTGCAGCCTCCCAGGCTCCTCTGTCCATGGGATTCTCCAGGCAAGAGTACTGGAGTGGGGTGCCATTTCCTTCTCCATTGATTAATGCATGCAAAATCCTTACACCAATACCTGGTACATGGCAAGCATTTGGTGAATATTGTCGATGATGATGACAATCTGATGACAATGTAAGGAAGCAGGAGAGGAGAATTTATGAAGATTTCAAACCATAGAGGTGTGTTCTTTTTCCATCTCTACTTTTAGCTTTAATAATCTATTTACACACACACACACACACACACAAACATGCAAATTGCAGACATGTGAAATAAACAGTATGTTAGAGTTTTGGGATAAAAATCAATGCTACAGCAAAAAACAGACTCTTGCTGTTTGGAACTTATAGTTTAATGGAGAGACACACAAAGTCAATTTGAAAAATTGTTAAGTGTGATAGAAAGTTATTTGGTTCTGTGAAAGCTGTAATGGGAAATTGAACCTAGTCAGGGTGGCCAGGGAAAAATTTCAAGTAATTGATATTTTAGCTAAAATATAAAGGGATAAGTTGTAATAATTGGAATAAAAAAGGGAGGAGAGGGCATACCAGTGAGAGATAATAGAATATATAAAGGACCAGGCTAAGGGATTCCTGGCAGAGAAAAGATGGGTTTTTGGCCAATGAGAAGAAAGCAGAGAGAAGTTTGAGGTGATTCTGGAAGCTAAATAAAGTTCGGACTACTCAGGCCATTAAAAACGTATTTTTTGACTTTTCTTCTAAAAACACTGGAAACCTATTGAAGGGTTTAGGCAGAAAAAGTAAGCTACCAGAATTGCATTTGAATCTATTATTCTACATGTTGTTATTGTTCAGTCACAAAGAATCTGACATGACTTAGCGACCGAACAACAACAATTCTACCTGCAGTGAAAAGAACAGTTTAAAGGGTGCCAAAGTAAAGGCTGGAACCAGTTAACAGACTATTTGCAGTGGTCCAACTAAGAGATGATGGCAGTTTAGATAAGGAGTGGTAATTGTGATATAAGGAAGTGAAGATGATATAGGTAGACACTGACATACATATGGAGCTCCCAGGAGGTGCTAGTGGTAAAGAACCCACCTGCCAATGCAGGAGAAATAAGAGACTTGGATTTAATCTCTGGGTCAAAAAGATACCCTGGAGGAGGGCATGGCAACCCACTCCAGTATTCTTGCCTGGAGAATTCCAATGGACAGAAGAGTCTGGCCCCTATAGTCCATAGGGCGGCAAAGAATTGGACACTACTCAAGTGGCCTAGCACACAGGCAGATATACATGTGGATGTAGATATGTATATTCTTGTAACTGAATTTGCTCCTGAAGAAGGAGGTGTTAAGGATGATTCCTGAATTCATGGTTATTATAACTAGATGGATGGTGTTGCCTTTGACTAAAATTTTAAAAATGAAGCACTTTTTGGCTTGGGAGAGATAGCCATGTGTTCAGTTTTATACAGGATGCTTTGCAAACATCCTTAAGACATCGTCTTAGGCATCTCAATATGCCAGTGAGTGCTTGGGGGATAAATCTGAATAAAACATGTAAATGTAAAGACCTATTTACAGATAGCAGTTGAAGGGATAGGCAGGGATGGGATCAGAAGTTTAGGTAAGTTAAGAATGAGACAGGGAGAGACCTAGGAATGAGCCTTGTAGAAGTCCCAGGACAGCTGGGGGTTGATGAATTTATAGTGGAACCACTCTAACCTGGCTCAGTCATGGTGGCTATTCATATGTAACTACAGAGAAAAATCAACAAACTGAGATATGCAGAGGTTACCAGTTTAATGGCAGAAAGAAAAGAGGAACTAAAAAACCTCTTGATGAAGGTGAAAGAGGAGAGAAAAAAAGTTGACTTAAGACTCAGCATTCAAAAAATGAAAATCATGGCATCCGGTCCCATCACTTCATGGCAAATAGATGTGGGAAAAATGAAAACAGTGACAGATTTTATTTTCTTGGGCTTCAAAATCACTGCAGATGGTGACTGTGGCCACAAAATTATAAAAGATGCTTGTCTTTTGAAAGAAAAGTTATGACAAACCTAGACAACATATTAAAAAGCAGAGACATCACTTTGCTAACAAAGGTCCATCTAGTCAAAGCTATGTTTTTCCAGTAGTCATGTATGGATGTGAGAGCTGGACTATAAAGAAGGCTGAGTGCTGAAGAACTGATGCTTTCAAATTGGTGTTGGAGAAGATTTTTGAAAGCTCTTTGACAGCAAGAAGATCAAACCAGTCAATCCTAAAGAAATCAACCCTGAATATTCATTGGAAGGACCAATGCTGAAGCTGAAGCTCCAATAGTTTGGCCATTTGATACGAAGAGACAACTCATTGGAAAAGAAAGATCCTGATGCTGGGAAAGATTGAGGGCAAGAGGAGAAAGAGGTGATAGATGATGAGATGTTTGGATGGTATCAGTGACTCAGTGGACATGAGTTTGAGCAAACTCCAGGATAAGGTAAAGGACAGAGAAGCCTGGTGTTCATGGGGTCGGAAAGAGTTGGACATAATTTAGCAACTGAAAAACTATAGAGATAAAGCCTCAGTGGATCTACTCAAAGATGTGCTTTTCCCAGACCAGTTGAAACACACAAAAATCCTTCATAAAATAATGAGAGGTTACAATAAGGGCAAAAAGTATGCTAAAACTGATGACCATGAGTTATAAGATAGATGAGAAAAATATCAGGAAAGGAAGAGGAGAAAGATGTTCCAATGAGGACATGACGATTCACTACTTCGTACTCAGCATGGAATAGCTTACACATATTCCAAAGCACAGTGCTTGCCTGGGTATGGCTTTGTGTAGGATTAAAGAATAACTAAGTAAAGGAAAAAGAATTTCAAAGTTCAATTTGGAATCAAGAAGGATTTTGTTATCTCTTGTAAATGTTTTTTTACATCTTAACATGGAGGCATGAAAGCATTGAATACCTAGCACACAAAAACCAGTCTGTATCTTCAGTGTCACTTCTAAAGAAAAATTCTGTATCCTTTTCTTACTTCCTAGATTTTCATAAAAGTTTGGGTAACATCAAGGCTAGACACTCATGACCATAGAATTTTTTTTTTTTAATACAACCACTTCAATTTGCTGAAGTAAGCTGTCTGAGAGTAATAGACGGATGTAGAAAATGTGAACAGCCCATGGCAGCAAATGAAAAATTCAGAAATAATGTTGTAATGGAGATGGCTCCTGTGAACACTGCAAAAATGGTTTTAAAGTACAGTCATGAATTTATTTTTCAGATTTAAGAAGCATTAGTCAGAGCACTAACATATCAGATTTTAGTTTAAAGACATCTTACCCATCTGGTGGATATGTGTGTAGAAGAAATCAAGAAGGCTTTTTCCCTTTTCCCTTTTAAATTTAAGCTATAAGATTTTTATTATAAATTGAACCCATTTCAACAATATCCACCAAAGAAATATAAATCTCAGGATAGGTTAGCATAAAACAATCAAGGAGTATAAAAAGAATCAAAGAGCTTTGGCATGGAATTGAACAGGACAATCAGTCTTGCTAAATTCAGACTCAAAATAATGTCAGTGCACCCTACTGGGTAATTTCATTCAGTCTTTGGAAATTTTATTCTATATACTAATAAGCTGCTAGGATAGATTCAATATCAGATTATACTTTTTTCCTTTTTTGGCTCTTCTTGGCCAATAGACAATTATTTTTTCCCTTGAAATTGCTTAGTGTTTTGCTTGTTTGTTGTTTATTTTGAGATATGGACTCATATTATGCCTCTGTCCTTGTTTTTGTTTGTTTGTTTGTTTAAAGCAACATTGGTCTAAGGTATATGAAAGCTATGTTTATCCCTCTGGTTTATTTATTTCTCAAAAGTGTGACTTCTCACTGATTTACAAGGTAGATCTAAAAACTATTTCCTTGTACTGGGACATACTGTTTGCAACAATTATTCAGAGATAATTAAGCCTTATAAGACTAAAGCTGTTAGCTGCTGCTGCTGCTAAGTTGCTTCAGTCATGTCCGACTCTGTGCAACCCCATAGATGGTAGCCCACCAGTTTCCCTCATCCCTGGGATTCTCCAAGCAAGAACACTGGAGTGGTTGCCATTTCCTTCTCCAATGCATGAAAGTGAAAAGTGAAAGTGAAGTCGCTTAGTCATGTCCGACTCTTAGAGACCCCATGGACTGTAGCCCACCAGGCTCTTCCATCCATGGGATTTTCCAGGCAAGAGTACTGGAGTGGGGTTCCATTGCCTTCTCCAAAGCTGTTAAGTTGTTTGCAAACAGTAGTGTTATATGGGCACAGAATACAATAGGAGAAGGCCCAGTGTTATCAAAGAGCATAAAAGTGAAAAATAGGAAGAAAGGATGTCTCTTACATGAAAAGACTCGAGGAAGGCACTAAAAACTGACAGTAAGAAATAAATTGACTCAAGTAGTTTCATCACATACTTTTAAGCATAAATCACTATATTATACAGCTATAATAAAATTAACAAACAATTTAAATAAAAGTAAGTCCTAAAGGCACTGTTAGAGTTTGTTGGGTTATGTTAAATGGATATTGAAATCACTTAAAATTAGCAGTTCGTCTGCAGAAAGCACATGCTACTGGATTTTGAGTTTTTCATCCTCCCTGATGCATGCCAATTTGCTGGGCTTTACCACCTTTTGATTAACTCATACTTTCAGTTTTTTCCTCCTTCCTTTCACTCCTTCTCTTTTTCTTCCTCCTTCTATGTGTTAGCTGCTCGTCATGTCTGATTCTTTGCCACCCTTTGAACTGCAGCCCGCCAGGCTTCTCTGTCTATGGGATTTCCCAGGCAAGAATATGGGAGTGGATTGCCATTGCCTCTCCAAGGAATCTTCCTCCAAGGTTTGACCCAAGGATCAAACCAGGTCTCCTGCATTGCAGCAGATTCTTTTAGTGTCTGAGCCATGAGGGAAGCCCATCTATACTCCTGTATAATTTTTTGTTTGTATTTGTTCATCAAGGATCATATTTATTATCTTAACCAGGACCATTATTTATTCCACTTTTCCCTGCCATGGGAGATGAGTTTTGAAATTCTCTATCTTTTCGTATTAAGTCCTTTTCAGTATCTAAATCCACTTTGTTTTACTATAATCATATATCTCTCATACTAGTTACTGAGAGCCATGTATCTTGTTTTCATTGTCACTTTGTGTCTAAGTATTCATGAAGTATTTTGTCTCCATTTCTCCATCACCATTCCTGAAATTTATACTTTTAGCCTTGGTAGTGAGAATATTAAAATTTTTATAACATCTAAGAATCTTTTGGCTTTTTTGCATCCTTACTAGCTAATAGATATGAAAATTAAACTCAGACTTGAATGAGAGGTAATTAGTCAATCATAAATGGGTGACATGTCTTTAGAATAAACCTTTGTTGTGCAACTCTACCCTAGTACTCCCAGTGTCCAAAGCTCTTCTGGAAAATAGTTTCACAGGGTTTTAGGCACCTGACATTTCTATCAATAAACATGGTAATGCAGGCCTCTAGGCTGGATATTTGCAATATTTGCAATTTTCATCATAGTCCCATGTATTTACTTATTTAACATCGTAGAAGACATAAATGGAGTGTTTTGGTCTCCCTGGGCTATTATAACAAGATACTGTGGAAGGGATTGCTTAAATAACAGGAATTTATTTCTCACATGATGGAGGCTGAGAAATCCAGGATGCACATATCAGATAACTTGGTTCCTGCTGAGGACCCTCTTCCTGGCTTGCAGACACCCATCTTCTGTCTGTATCCTAATATGAGAGAGAAAGAGCTCTAGTTTCTGCCTCTTCTGATAAGGACATTAACAACATCACAGGGGCCTCACTTTTGTTAAATCATCTAAACCTAATTACTTTACAAAGATATTACTTCCAAATACCATCACTTTGGAAGGTTAAGGACCTCAACACATGAATTGAAGGAGTGATAGTAATCATTCCATTCTTGAAGTGAAGTGAAGTGACACTCACCCAGTTGTGGCTGACTCTGCAATCCCATGGACTGTAGCCTGCCAGGCTTCTCTGTCCATGGAATTCTCCAGGCAAGAATAGTGGAATGGGTGGTCATTCCCTTCTCTAGGGGATCTTACTGACCCAGGGATCAAACCTGGATCTCACACATTGCAGGCAGATTCTTTACCATCTGAGCCATAGGGATAACCTGGACCAGTGGAAGCACAGAGGGTTTTACTCAGATTTAGGCATTCAGAGAAGACTTATGAGAAGTATGTAAATCTAAGGTCGTATTTGAAACATGAAAATGATCTAACTATGTGAACAAAGACAAGATGAGTATTTCATGTTCTTTGGACAGTAAATGTAACCAGGTAGCTGTTTGACTGCAAGAGGATAACTGACTGAATGAGTGAAAGAGGAGACAAGCAGACAAATGATGTGACTTTAGCAACACTTTATCAAGGAGATGAGAGGAGCCTGCACTGGGTGGTGACAATGGAGTGGGAAGGATGGTGCAGGTGTTCAGTTCAGTTCAGTCGCTCAGTCATGTCCGACTCTTTGTGACCCCAGGGACTGCAGCACGCCAGGCCTCCCTGTCCATCACCAAATCCCACAGTTTATTCAAACTCAAGTTTATCATGTTGGTGATGCCATCCAACCATCTTATCCTCTGTCATCCCCTTCTCCTCCCACCTTCAATCTTTCCCAATATCAAGGTCTTTTCAAATGAGTCAGCTCTTCGCATCAGGTGGCCAAAGTATTGGAGTTTCAGCTTCAACATCTGTGCTTCCAATGAATATTCAGGATTGATTTCTTTTAGGATGGACTGGTTGGATCTCCTTGAAGTCCAGGAGACTCTCAAGAGTCTTCTCCTACACCACAGTTCAAAAGCATCAATTCTTCAGCAGTCAGCTTTCATTATAGTACAACTCTCACATCCATACATGACTACTGGAAAAACCATAGCCTTGACTAGATGGACCTTTGTTGGCAAAGTAACGTCTCTGCTTTTTAATATGCTGTCTAGGTTGGTCATAACTTTTCTTCCAAGGAGTAAGCATCTTTTAATTTCATGGCTGCAATCACCATCTGCAGTGATTTTGGAGCCCAGAAAAATAAAGTCTGACACTGTTTCCACTGTTTCCCCATCTATTTCCCTTGAAGTGATGGGACTGGATGCCATGATCTTCGTTTTCTGAATGTTGAGCTTTAAGCCAACTTTTTCACTCTCCTCTTTCACTTTCATCAAGAGGCTTTTTAGTTCCTCTTCACTTTCTGCTGTAAGGGTGGTGTCATCTGCATATCTGAGGTTATTGATATTTCTCCTGGCAATCTTGATTCCAGCTTGTGCTTCTTCCAGCCCAGCATTTCTCATGATGTACTCTGCATACAAGTTAAATAAGCAGGGTGACAATATACAGCCTTGACATACTCCTTTCCTAATTTGGAACCAGTCTGTTGTTCCATGTCCAGTTCCAACTGTTGCTTCCTGACCTGCATATAGCTTTCTCAAGAGGCAGGTCAGGTGGTTTGGTATTCTCAGCTCTTTTAGAATTTTCCACAGTTTGTTGCGGTCCACACAGTCAAAGACTTTGTCATAGTCAAGAAAGCAGAAATAGATGTTTTTCTGGAACTCTTTTGCTTTTTCAATGATCCAACAGATGTTGGCAATTTGATCTCTGATTCCTCTGCCTTTTCTAAATCCAGCTTGAACTCTGGAAGTTCATGGTTCAAGTATTGTTGAAGCGATGCTTGGAGAATTTGAGAATTACTTTGCTAGCATGTGTGATGAGTGCAATTGTGTGGTAGTTTGAGCATTCTTTGGCATTGCCTTCTTTGGGATTGGAATGAAAACTGACCTTTTCCTGTCCTGTGGCCACTGCTGAGTTTTCCAAAGGTGCAGCTGAGAGCTAGGTAAATGATACAGGGACAGTTGATGTTTGTATCCCTTTCCATTATGTTCTGTAACCTCTAAGAAGAAATGCAAGAGGAGACTATTGTGTTTGAGGCCTAGGAGATCTGTCCCTTCTGCTGTAGGAGATTTTTTAAATCTAGGCTTCCTTGAGAAAAAGAAATTCAGTACTTAAGTGTTCATTGTCATAGGCTCTTATTTTAGCTTACTGCTTCCAAAAGGAATTATTGTCAAATAAAAAAAGCATTCATGAACAATTAAGCAAAGAGTTATAGACTGGTATCATACAATTAAAAGCAAAACCCACTACAGCAAGAACATTTGAGCTACTTTCCATACACTGTAAAAAATCGCCCCACTTCTATTTTCCACATATACTTTATGTACACCAGGTTTCTCACTGCTTCTAGGTCTCATAGTTCCATGCATTTCAAGGGCCAGAGTGGCATAATTTGCACACCAAGTGGCCAGCAAAGGGAGCAGCCTTAAATACTTCTACCATCACCAGTCAAGACAGGAATGGGTCAGACATTCTCAACTGTTTGTGTCTAGAGATGCTTTGTCAGTGGACATCTTACATGCTATCTTTTAAGACAGGCATTGTTTCAGCTGGAAAGAATTGGTAAAAGAGACATGAAATATTGCTAATTACCTTTCACATATAATCCAATGTTCAATTGCAAACTATTAAAATTAATATTGTACAGTATTAATACTGTAATATTGTACAATATTAATCAGATCTCTGGCCTGAGGTGGCCCAGTCTTGGAGTCTACAGGCTCTATGGTAGGGCTACAGGTGACCTCCAAAAGGACTTACGCCAACATGTACCTCTCAGGACTGCTGCTGCCAGTGTACCTGTCTGGGTGGCAGGCCACTACCAACCCACACCTCTGCAGAGACCCTCAGTTTTGCCAAGAGAACAAACTAGTGCCAAACAAACACCCTCTATGGCAACACAAGAGAAGATTCTACACAAGGACATCATCATATGGTCAATACTGAAATTACATTTATTATATTCTTTTCAGCTGAAGATGGAGAAGCTCTAGTCAGTCAGCCAAAAAGAAAAAAAAAAAAAAAAAAAGTCTTGGAGCTGACTGTGGCTCAGATCATGAGGTCTTTATTGCAAAATTCAGGCTTAAATTGAAGAAAGTAGGGAAAACAACTAGACCATTCAGGTGTGACCTAAATCAAATCCCTTATGACTATACAGTGGAGGTGGCAATTAGATTCTAGGGACTAGACCTGATAGAGTGCTTGATGAGCTATTGATGGAGATTCAAAACATCATACAGGAAGCAGTGACCAAAATCATCCCCCAACAAGAGAAATGCAAGAAGGCAGAATGGTTGTCTGAGAAGGCCTTACAAATAGCTGAGAAAAGAAGAGAAGTAAAAGGTAAATGAGAGGGTTAGACATATGCAACTCAATGCAGAGTTCCAGAGAATAGCGAGGAGAGATAAGAAAGCCTTCTTAAGGGAACAATTCAAGGAAATAAAGGAAAATAATAAAATAGGAAAGACTAGAGATCTCTTCAAGAAAATTGGAGATACCGAGGGAACATTTCATGCAAAGACGGGCACAGTGAAGGACAGAAACATTAATGAAATAACAGGAGCAGAGGAGATTAAGAAGAGATGTCAAGAATACACAGAACTGTACAAAAAAGGTTATAATGACCAGATAACCATGATGGTGTGGTCACTCACCTAGAGCCAGACGTCCTGGAGTTTTTAGTTGGGTGGGCCTTAGGAAGCATTACTACAAAACAAAGCTAGTGGAAGTGATAAAATAGAATTCCAGAGGAGTTATCTCAAATCCTAAAAGATGATGCTGTTAAAAATGCTGCAGTCAACATGCTAGAAAATTTGGGAAAGTCAGCAGTGGCCACAGGACTGGAAAGGTCAGTTTTCATTCCAATCCCAAAGAAAGGCAATGTCAAAGAATGTTCAAACTACTGCACAACTGCACTTATTTCACATGCTTGCAAGATTAATGCTCAAAATCCTTCAAGCTAGGTTTCAACAGTACATGAACTGAAAACTTCCAGATGTACAAGCTGGATTTAAATAGGCAGAAAACCATAAATCAAATAGCCCACATCCACTGGATCATATAAAAAGCAAGGGAATTCCAAAGAAACATCTACTTCTGCTTCATTGAATGTGCTAAAGCTTTTGACTGTGTGGATTACAATAAACTGAAGAAAATTCTTAAAGAGATGGGAATACCAGACCACCTTACCTGCCTCCTGAGAAACCCGTATGCAAGCCAATAGAAAACAGTTAGAACCAGGCATGGAAGAGTAGACTAGTTCCAAATTGGGAAAGGAGTACATCAAGGGTGTATGTTGTCACCCTGCTTATTTAACTTCTTTGCAGAGTACATCATACGAAATTTGGGCTGGATGAATCACAAGCTGGAATCAAGATTGCTAGTAGAATATCAACACTTCACATATGCAGATAATACCACTCTAAGGCCAGAAAGTAAAAAGGAACTAGAGAGCCTCTTGATGAAGGTGAAAAAGGATAATGAAAAACTTAAAATTCAACATTCAAGAAACTTAAGACCATGGCATCTGGTCCCATCACTTCATGGCAAATAGAAAGAGAAAAAGTGGAAGCAGTGACAGATTTTACTTTCTTGGGCTCCAAAATCACTGAAGATGGTGACTGCAGCCATGAAAATAAAAGACGCTAGCTCCTTGGAAGAAAGGCTATGAGAAACCTAAACAGCATATTATAAAGTTGAGACATCACTTTGCTGACAAAGGTCCATATAGTCAAAGTTACGGTTTTTCCAATAGTCATATATGGATGTGAAAGTTGAACAATAAAGAAGGCTGATTTTATTAATGCTTTCAAATTCTAGTGCTGGAGAAGACTTTTGAGAGTCCCTTGGACAGTAAAGAGATCAAATCGGTCAATTCTAAAGGAAATCAACCCTGGATATTGGAAGCACTGATGCTGAAGCTGAAACTCCAATACTTTGGCCACCTGATGCAAAGAGCCAGCTCATAGCAAAATACTGATTCTGGGAAAGATTGAGGGCTGGAGGAAAAGGGGGCAACAGAGGTTAAAATGGTTGGATGGCATCATCAACTCAATGGACATGAGCTTGATCTAACACTTAGTGAAGGAGAGGGAAGCCTTGGATGCTACAGTTCATGGTGTCACAAAGAGTAGGACATGACTTAGTGACTGAATAACAGCAACAACAATAAGAGTTTTCCATTAAGATTCATGAAATTATGTTATATTTGCAATTTTAGAATTTAAAAATCTACCAATACAGTTAGGCCAATTTGCTACTCAATAAACTGTTTAAATAAGTCTATATTTCAAAATTATTTTTATTATCCCATTTTACACTCTAAAAGTCCTTGATTGGATAATACATTATATTTTCACTTAGTATTATGGAACTTGTTTGCATTATTATGATTTTTTCATTATCTTTAATATTTTGAACTAAATAACAATGTTATTTGTATTTTACACTGGGAAAATTTCACTAGGTCAGATATCTAAATTAATCTTTATTTTTAAAAGTTGTTTCAAAAGAAAACCTCATATTTGAAAACAAGTTGATTTTTTATGACCTTTATACTGTAGAAAATCTTAGTATTTCTTAAAATTTTCCAATACATTTCCTTTTAGTAGTGACTGCTATGTTTGCATTAGGCAAAACATATTGAATTATGAACTAACAAAAGAAGCTGGTAATATTTACATTCCAGCTTATAGGAATGATATATCATGCTACTAGTATTGATGCTACTAGTATTTTCTACCATGTAAATCAAAATACACCTCTCTTCTTGAAAGGAATAATAGAAGTATAGTTGTCACCATGGAAACAAGAGCTCCCTCCTAATCTCCTAATTCACCTTTTCACAAAGTTCTTATCTTGGATGATTTCTTTTCCTTTCTCTGCTGGGCACAACATCTCATAAAAAATTGAACTGTTCTGTGTCAAGAATTGGCTTATCATTATTATTCCTCCCTTAAACTTAGGTTTAAGGGAGGAATAATAACTCAGGGAGTGATGTAAAGGCCAATAAACCAAACCCAATATGGAAACAAATCTGAGCCAAGGTAACGTTTAATTTCATCAACATTCCAAGAAATTGCTTAAAAAATAACTTCCTAAAAGATAAAACTTTTTAAAAAATGCTTAAAATATAGAGATATTGTCAATTGGAAAGTATATGCAAAATTCAGTTTTAAACAACTGTATATATTTCACACCTTGCTTTCCTAGCAACTTGGTGCTAGGATTCTATGGAGGATTTCAGGCAAGAAAGGGGAAGATAGCTAAGGTATTGGAAATGAAACTCATGGAACTCAAACTTTATGTGGTGACCACCTATTGTTTTCATTCTGGTCCTCTTCAAGACATCCCCACCTCAGTCAGTCTATATTTTGGTTGTAAAAGCCAGAAAACTGAGTATCAAGCTTCATATTTCCTTCCTTCATCCAATCATAGACACACATTTTCAGTTTGCCTTCCTAAATTTATCCTGAAGCAATTCCTATCACTGCCACCATTTTAGATGAATACACCATCATGTTTTCCCCCCGGATTTCTAAATTCTGGAATAACTGATCTTTCTGCATCTATTCCTATCCTCCAATTCACTCCCTCTGCCATGCTAGAAGAAATATTTCCAAACTTAAAGCTGATAGCACCATTTCCCTCCTTAAGATAGACTATGATTACCTTTTGTTCTAGATAAATAGCTGTCTGCTTCCCCAGGCCTCTTGCTTCTACACCCCTTTGCTTTCCTTACTCCAGCGATATTGCTGTAGAATTCTCTAGCACTATGGACTTTGCACACACTGCTCCCTGCACCAGAAAATCTTCCTTCCACATTCACTGTTCCGATGCCTTTTATTCCATTAGGGATGTGTTCCCTGAATTTCTAGATTATCTTAGTTTTTAAAGGAGAGGACTTCTCTTTGCAGCATTGTTTTTCTTTTAAAACATGAATCACAATTTGAAATGTGATATCTAGTAGTATCATTTTTTGATTATCATACAACATGTCTTTATTTTATTTTAGATTTTACTCATTAATGTATCTCCAGAGTCTAGCACAATGCCATGATATATTAAATAAAGTAATTTACTTAACTAAGTTAAATGAGGGCAGGAGGGGTGGCTGTGAGGTGATACCCCTCGTTCAAGGTAAGGAGCAGTGACTGCGCTTTGATGGAGCAGCCATGAAGAGATACCCCAAGTCCAAGGTAAGAGAAACCCAAGTAAGATGGTAGGTGTTGCAAGAGACATCAGACGGCAGACAAACAAATGCTAATCACAGAAAACTAGTCAATCTAATCACACAGACCACAGCCTTGTATAACTCAATGAAACTAAGCCATGCCATGTGGGGCCACCCAAGATGGGCGGGTCATGGTGGAGAGGTCTGACAGAAGGTGGTTCACTGGAGAAGGGAATGGCAAGCCACTTCAGTATTCTTGCCTTGAGAACCCCATGAACAGTATGAAAAGGCAAAATGATAGGATACTGAAAGAGGAACTCCCCAGGTCAGTAGGTGTCCAATATGTTACTGGAGATCAGTGGAGAAATAACTCCAGAAAGAATGAAGGGATGGAGCCAAAGCAAAAACAAAACCCAGTTGTAGATGTGACTGGTGATAGAAGCAAGGTCCCATGCTATAAAGAGCAATATTGCATAGGAACATGGAATGTTAGGTCCACGAATCAAGGCAAATTGGAAGTAGTCAGACAGGAGATGGCAAGAGTGAATGTTTACATTCTAGGAATCAGCAAACTAAAATGGACTGGAATGGGTGAATTTAACTCCGATGACCATTATATCTACTACTGCAGGCAGGAATCCCTCAGAAGAAATAGAGTAGCCATGATGGTCAACAAAAGAGTCCGAAATGCAGTACTTGGATGCAATCTCAAAAACAACAGAATGATCTCTGTTCGTTTCCAAGGCAAACCATTCAATATCACAGTAATCCAAGTCTATGCCCCAACCAGTTACGCTGAAGAAGCTGAAGTTGAACAGTTATATGAAGACCTACTAAAAAGCCTCTTGATGAAAGTGAAAGAGGAGAGTGAAAAACTTGGCTTAAAGCTCAACATTCAGAAAATGAAGATCATGGCATCTGGTCCCATCACTTCATGGCAAATAGAAGGAGAAACAGTGGAAACAGTGGCTGACTTTATTTTTTGGGGCTCCAAAATCAATGCAGATAGTGATTGCAGACATGAAATTAAAAGATTCTTACTCTTTGGAAGGAAAGTTATGACCAACCTAGATAGCATATTCAAAAGCAGAGACATTACTTTGCCAACAAAGGTCTGTCTAGTCAAGGCTATAGTTTTTCCAGTGGTCATGTATGGATGTGAGAGTTGGACTGTGAAGAAAGCTGAGCACCAAAGAATTGATGCTTTTGAACTGTGGTGTCGGAGAAGATTCTTGAGAGTCCCTTGGACTGCAAGGAGATCCAACCAGTCCATTCTAAGGGAGATCAGTCCTGTGTGTTTATTGGAACGACTGATGCTAAAACTGAAACTCCAATACTTCAGCCACCTGATGGAAAGAGTTGACTCATTGGAAAAGACTCTGATGCTGGGAGGGATTGGGGGCAGGAGGAGAAGGGGACGACAGAGGATAAGATGGCTGGATGGCATCACTGACTCGATGGAAGTGAGTTTAAGTGAACTCTGAGAGTTGGTGATGGACAGGGAGGCCTGGTGTGCTGCAATTCATGGGGTCACAAAGAGTCAGACATGACTGAGTGACTGAACTGAACTGACTGATGAAGACCTACAAGACCTTTTAGAACTAACACCCAAAAAAGATGTCCTTTTCATTATAGGGGACTGGAATGCAAAAGTAGGAAGTCAAGAAACACCTGGGGTAACAGGCAAATTTGGCCTTGGAATACGGAATGAATCAGGGCAAAGGCTAATAGAGTTTTGCCAAGAGAATGCACTGGTCATAGCAAACACCCTCTTCCAACAACACAAGAGAAGACTCTACACATGGACATCACCAGATGGTCAACACCGAAATCAGATTGATTATATTCTTTGCAGCCAAAGATGGAGAAGCTCTATTCAGTCAGGAAAAACAAGACCAGGAGCTGACTGTGACTCAGATCATGAACTCATTATTGCCAAATTCAGACTGAAATTGAAGAAAGTAGGGCACACAACTAGACCATTCAGGTATGACCTAAATCAAATTCCTTATGATTATACAGTGGAAGTGAGAAATAGATTTAACGGCCTAGATCTGATAGAGAGAGTGCCTGATGAACTATGGATGGAGGTTTGTGACAATGTACAGGAGACAGGTATCAAGACCATCCCCATGGAAAAGAAATGCAAAAAAGCAAAATGGCTGTCTGGGGAGGCCTTACGAATAGCTGTGAAAAGAAGAGAAGTGAAAAACAAAGGAAAAAAGGAAAGATATAAGCATCTGAATGCAGTGTTCCAAAGAATATCAAGGAGAGATAAGAAAGCCTTCCTCATTGATCAATGCAAAGAAACAGAGGAAAACAACAGAATGGGAAAGACTAGAGATCTCTTCAAGAAAATTGGAGATACCAAGGGAACATTTCATGCAAAGATGGGTTTGATAAAGGACAGAAATGGTATGGACCTAACAGAAGCAAAAGATATTAAGAAGAGGTGGTAAGAATACACAGAAGAACTGTACAAAAAAGATCTTCACAACCCAGATAATCACGATGGTGTGATCACTCACCTAGAGCCAGACATCCTGGAATGTGAAGTCAAGTGGGCCTTAGAAAGCATTCACTATGAACAAAGCTAGTGGAAGTTCTGGAATTCCAGTTGAGCTATTTCAAATCCTAAAAGATGATGCTGTGAAAGTGCTGCATTCAATATGCCAGCAAATTTGGGAAACTCAGCAGTGGCCACAGGACTGGAAAAGGACAGTTTTCATTCCAATCCCCAAAAAAGGCAATGCCAAACAATGCTCAAACTGCTGCACAATTGCACTTATCTCACACGCTAGTAAAGTAATGCTCAAAATTCTCCACGCCAGGCTTCAGCAATACATGAACCGTGAATTTCCAGATGTTCAAGCTGGTTTTAGAAAAGGCAGAGGAACCAGAGATCAAATTGCCAACATCGGCTGGATCATGGAAAAAGCAAGAGAGTTCCAGACAAACATCTATTTCTGCTTTATTGACTATGCCAGAGCTTTTGACTGTGTGGATCACAATAAACTATGGAAAATTCTGAAAGAGATGGGAATACTAGAGCAGCTGACCTGCCTCTTGAGAAACCTGTATGCAGGTCAGGAAGCAACAGTTGGAACTGGACCTGAAACAACAGACTGGTTCCAAATAGGAAAAGAAGTACGTCAAGGCTGTATACTGTCACCCTGCTTTTTTAACTTGTATGCAGAGTACAGCATGAGAAACGCTGGGCTGGAAGAAGCACAAGCTGGAATCAAGATTGCCGGGAGAAAAATCAATAACCTCAGATATGCAGATGACACCACCCTTATGGCAGAAAGTGAAGAGAAACTAAAAAGCCTCTTGATGAAAGTGAAAGAGGAGAGTTAAAAAGTTGGCTTAAAGCTCAACATTCAGAAAACGAAGATAATGGGATCTGGTCCCGTCACTTCATGGCAAATCGAGGGAGAAACAGTGGAAACAGTGTCAGACTTTATTTTCTTGGGCTCCAAAATCACTGCAGATGGTGGTTGCAGCCATGAAATTAAAAGACACTTACTCCTTGGAAGGAAAGTTGTGACCAACCTAGATAGCATATTCAAAAGAAGAGACATTCCTTTGCCAACAAAGGTCCATTAGTCAAGGCTATAGTTTTTCCAGTGGTCATGTATGCATGTTATAGTTGGACTGTGAAGAAGCTGAGTGCCGAAGAATTGATGCTTTCGACCTGTGGTGTTGGAGAAGACTCTTGAGAGTCCCTTGGACTGCAAGGAGATCCAACCAGTCCATTCTAAAGGAGATCAGTCCTGGGTGTTCTTTGGAAGGAATTATGCTAAAGCAGAAACTCCAATACTTTGGCCACCTGATACGAAGAGTTGACTCATTGGGAAAGACTCTGATGCTGGGAGGGGTTGGGGGCCAGGAGGGAAGGGGATGACAGAGGATGAGATGGTTGGATGGCATCACCGACTTGATGGACATGAGTTTGGGTGAACTCCGGGAGTTGATGATGGACGGAGAAGCCTGGCGTGCTGCAATTCATGGGGTCGCAAAGAGTCGGACCCGACTGAGTGACTGAAGTGAACTGAAGTTAAATGAAAGAAATAATGAATATGGACTAAATGGAAGCATGCAAAGTGGGGTTAAGAAAATGTTGTTTGTTGTTGTTTTTTCACTAAATCACGTCCAACATTTTGTAACTCTGTGACAGGCTTCTCCATCCAGGGAGTTTTCTAGACAAGAATACTGAAATGCATTGCCATTTCCTCCCCCAAGGGAGGTCTTTAAGGTACAAACAAACAAATCAATTGTGCTTGTGTTGATAAAAAGCAATAGGGAGGAAAAGATTAGTTATAAGAAAAAGCAAAGCTCATGATAAAAGCATAGATTTAAGGATTGGGTTGACATTGCAAAGGCAACACATTTTCTACTAAAAACAGGAGAGAAAAAGGAAAGTTAGATTGCATATGTAAGAAGTTTGTAGGAAGAATCTGCAAGAGTACCTAACTAGTGAATTCTATACAGTTTTAAAAATGTTACATATTTATTTATTTTACACAAAGGAGGAGGAAAGAAAGAGGAACAGATGAGTTTAGCAAGCTCAAAGTTTGGCAGAGTATGAAAAAGTTTTGAGGTTACCATGGTGGAGACTCTGGTAGAAATCTGGCTGTAGAAATTTGAATATTGGGTTGCACCCAGGACTCCGTTGAATGGGATACTGAGTTGGTAGCAGAAGACCTCTCTACTTGGCTACTTGGTGGTGTGAAATTTTTTAGTAACTTGTAGCAGCTCAAGTGTAAAACTGGAGACCAACTATTACGTCAACCCAAGATGGAAGTTTTGATACATTGATATGATTTAAAGACAGGGAATTTTGGTTGCTGGCAAATACAGAACCGTCATTTGCTAAAGCAGTATCTTTCCAAAATGGTTGTATTTGCTTAATTTCTTATTTCATTGGAATCTCTTCTCAAAAATCACTTTATCAGAGTTCCTCCCTGATGATTCTATTCAAAATATTTCTTTTGATTTTTTTCATCTTTTTAACATGATTTTTCCTCTTAGTTCTTACCATTTTATAATTTAATCCTTCCTTCCTTCCCATCTCCCTCCCTTCCTTCCTAATGTGTATCTATCTGTCTCTTTTACCATTATACTATATAAGAATAATGATTTTTAAAAACTAATAAACCCCAGCCCTACTACTCTTAGAACAGATAAATCCATTAATTACTTAAATAAATATTGCAAAGAACTCTGGTACAAATTTATATAGAGAAATTTATGATTAGGTTTATTTCCAAGACTGATCTGTGCTCATTTCACTACAATTGTGTTTACTTTGTCTTAATTGAAGTCTAAAAACTTTTAAAGCCTTAACATAAATATTGGCTCATTTAAAGTTAGTTATTTAACAACAACCCTTTAAGGTTCCTCTTCTCTTTTTTGCAAACTCACAATCTGAATTTTGGGTTGGATTTGAGAGACTAAACTCTCTATGACTTCTGTGAAATTTTTTCATCTCACTCTTCATAGACTAGTTCCATATTCCTACCCCTTTTTGTCCCCTGTATATTGATTGCCCTCATTGTACTGAATTCCTTATTTATAGAATTTGTTTCTTACTATATAGTGAGTTTTTAAGTTAGACTTTATTTACATATTTGTCTTCATCAATCTCAACACAGAATCTGGTCTTATTAAATTTGAATAAATATGTGTTGAGTGAGGGAATCAAATGAATGAATGAGTGAGTCTGTTTGGCAGATAAGAAAACTGAGCTTCTGGAGTGGTTCATTGACTTATCCAAGTCCAGAGAGACAATAAAGAAAGGAGCACTGGCTTTCTGATACCTATATAAAAGCTAATTGTCATATACATTACACTTTAGTCATGGATTTACGGTCCTAGAAGTGCCATGTGAATTTAATATTTTCAAAGAATCTGAGCATGAACTGCTTAAAGTCTCTGACTTAAATAAATAGCCCATTAAGCCCTCTATTTTGTTTTGCACATTTTATATCCTCCATGCAAATGTTTTCCATGTTAGCTGCTCTAAAGCAAAGAGCATGGTTATATAAACAGCAGTACAGAGCAGTGCCACACAGCAAAATGGGATGTCCCCTTGTACAACAAGAATCCTTGAGGCTGGCAGAATTCAAATTAAACCAAGAAATCTCTCTGGTTAATATTTTAAAATTTTTTCACAAGAAAATTTTCTGCCATAAATACTGATTTGAATGGCATTTATATAGTAATAGAGGCATCTTGAAAATTCATTTTTACTATTGGCTCATGACATTACAGTGTTTTGTTAATTAGATACTTTAAAATCAGGATAGAATATTATTCCATTATGGGGCATTGTTCCAAGAGAGGTTTGTAAATGTTAGGGACATGTAAAAGTCACAGATCATATAGTCAAAAGATGTAGGCAAATTTCAGAAATTTAGACATTTATTCTGCATAAAAGTAAATCAACTCAAAAGTAGGATTTCATGAGGTAAAAAGTAATAAACACACAGATTAAGTAGGAAAAACCAGGAGCCTATAGATATAATAAACATCGAATAAAGATAATCTGAATATGCTTAGTTTTAGGGTGATAATTTTGTCCTCTGAATTACTTTACAATCTCTACTTAGGTTAAAGGTAGTCTCTAGGGACAGTTTATTGGGACATATTCTTTTTTGAGGTTCTTAACTACTTCTCATTAAGAAATACATGAGGAAGTAGTAGATATAAGTGATTCAATTAGTTTTGTGACTTAAGTCAAGTGACCAATTTTTCTAGTCCTCAATATTCTTATAGGTTTGTTGTGAGGTTCCAATGAAACTTAATATGAAATAGTTAATACTTCCAAACCCAGAGAGTATGGTAAGAAGTAAAGTGGCTACAGTTTGCCATAAGCACTGAATGTAGACAGAGATTTAATGGATCTGACCAAGATTATTTCAGCAAAGCCAGTGGCATGAGCATCAGCAGAATTGTACCAGTTTCCCTACCCACAAGTCCATGGGACAGCACACTAGACCTAGACAGATGCTGCACATGCTGTGGGTTCATGTTGCAGGTGAGGAATCTGGAACTTAAGGAATCTCATGATTTTATATCAGGTAGTAAGCAAGCCAGCTACATAAACAATCCTGAGAAATGGCTGAGCTAAAAAATGAGTCAAGATCTTACAGCTTTGATACCACAAGAATCTCATGGGGACTGCCTCACAGTAGAAAGCACTTTGAATAATAGAAAACATCATTACCAAAAGAAATAAAAATATACATCCACACAACAATGTACAAGTGTGTGTTCAAAGCAGCATTATTCATAATAATCAAAGAGAGGAAACAACTCACATGCTTACAGTGAGGAATGAGGGACGAAGCCACAGAATGGGATATATCTATAAAATGAAATACTATTCAGCAGTAAAAAGAATAATGTACTTATACAAGTCACCCATGAATGAAAGTTGAGAACATCATTCTAAAGAAAAGATCATATATGGTAATGATTCTTTTCATATAAAGTTTCCAAAGTGAGTGAACAGAATGTAAATTAGTAGTTATGTAGTTTGTGGAGGTGGGAAAAAGTGGGAATAGGGAAATGACTGCTAATGGATAAAGAATTCCTTTTTGTGGTTGATGAAAATGTTTGAAAATTATCCTGGGTGATTATTGGATAACTTTGTGTGCATGTGTGTGTGTATTTGTGTGTGTGTAGCACTGAATTGTAGTTTTTAAATGGGTAAATTTTATGCTGAATAAATAAATGACATCTAATGAAGCTTTTTTTTTTTTTAAAAAAACAAACCATTAAACATACTGTGTTGGATATCTGTGTCAACTCAGTAGTACCATTGTTCCATTATAGGGCATTGCAAAAGAAAAGCTAGGAACTACGTTTCCCAGAATCTCTTTCCTGTTTTGGTTCCGTTAGAACTGGATAGTGAGAAGCTCCTAAGTGAGGTTTGGAAGATGGAAGAACAGAAGAGATCATTATTTTCCAGAGGGAGTTCATACTGGAGAGTAGGCAAATGTGAGATTCACAGAGAGCTCTTGAGAATGACTGGCTTTAATGCTAAAGTTGAAATGACATATGGCAGCTTCCCTGACTTTCACCCACGGCCTTTCCCCAGGAGTAAAAGCCTCTGTTTTTCATTATTCAGTTGCTAAGCCGTGTCCAACTCTTTGCAACCTCATGGATTGCAGCATGCCAGGCTTCTATGTCCTTCACTATCCCCTGAAGTTTGCTCAAATTTGTGTCCATTGAGTCAGTGATGCCATCCAACTATCTAATCCTCTGTTATCCCCTTCTCCTCCTGTCCTCAATCTTTCCCAGCATCTGTTTTGTTTTGTTTTTTTTTTAGTGAGATGGCCATTTGCATCAGGTGATATATTAAACCTCCTCATTTTTGGAATACATAGAATGGTTTCTGTTCTCCTGAACCATGAATGAATTGCTTTCGAGTTCAGACAAACAAGAATTCAAGCACTGGAATCTCCAATTTTATCAAATTTATAAGCATTTCTCTATCACTTTTGTTCAAATGAATAAACTATTTATATACTGAGAGCTCTGTGCTTTCCTGATTTTTCCATGGTATTCGAGTCAAGCAGTTTGGTTGAGACCGGAGGTCCTGATGCCATAAACCCTTTCTGTTACCCATATTTTCCTAGCCTTGGTGATAGACTTAGGTTCTATTTTCATCCTTAACCAAAACCAGTGAGTGCTTGGCATTCTTTTGGCCACAGTTACTGGTTCAGTGGGGAGAAGGCGATGGCACCCCACTCCAGTACTCTTACCTGGAAAATCCCATGAACAGAGGAGCCTGGTAGGCTGCAGTCCATGGGGTCGCTAAGAGTTGGATACGACTGAGCAAATTCACTTTCACTTTTCACTTTCACGTATTGGAGAAGGAAATGGCAACCCACTCCAGTGTTCTTGCCTGGAGAGTCCCTCGTCCCTGGGACAGGGGAGCCTGGTGGGCTGCCGTCTATGGAGTCGCACAGAGTTGGACACGGCTGAAGCAACTTAGCAGCAGCAACAGCAACTGGTTCAGTGAATTATGTTTTATCCCTGTTGATTCATCAGAGAGGGGCCCATAAGTTCTGCTTGATGGTTGGGGAAACACAGATAAAGGCTGCACGCAGGTGTCAGGATTGAGGACTGAGGCGTGTGTGCTAAGTCACTTCAGTTATGTCCAACTCTTTGTTAAACTATGGATCCTAGCCCACCAGGCTCCTCTGTTCAAGGGATTCTACAGGCAAGAATACTGGAGTAGGTTGCCATGCCCTCCTTCAGGGGATCTGACTCAGGGATCAAACCCACATCTCTCATGTCTCCTGCATTGGCAGGCAGGCTTTTTACCACTAGTGCAACCTGGGAAGCCCAAGGACTGGGATTATGGCCATTTGGAACCATACGGAAAGTCATTCTGAGCTCAAAGCCACATAATGATGTGGAGACCAGAGAATTACAGTAAGCAAAACCAGAGTCCTGATACAAACATACTGAAAACTTTTCTACTTTTGGACTTTTCAGTTATACCATCAAAATCACTTTCTTTCAAAATCAATCTTCTTTATGAGTTGCTGCTAAGGAATATTGAATTGCTTTTTCTGTTCCTTGCAGTTAGATATGATCCCGTGGGTGCATGTTCAGTCGCTGAATCCTGTCTGACTTTTTGCAACCCTATGGACTGTAGTCCACCAGGCTCCTCTGTCCATAAGATTTACCAGGCAAGAATACTGGAGTGGATTGCACTCCCTTTCCTTCTCCAGGGGATCTTCCCAACCCAGCAATTGGACCCAAATTTCCTGCATTGGCAGGTGGATTCTTCACCACTGACCCACCAATGAAGCCCAAGATACAATTTCATTCATGCCTAAAAGAGGTCTAGGAAAGCAATACCATGTAAAGCAGTAACTATGACCTCATTTCTGTTTTTCATTATATCATAAGGCTTTGAGCAAAAAAAAAAAAAAAGGCAAAAAGTAATAGAAAGTAAATTAAAATTCACATTCAAAATAGCTCCAGCAGAGTAATGAGTGATAATCAATAATCAAGTTCTCCCATTGTTATAGATCCAACTTATTGCGACTTGAAAATTGAGAAGAACTGCTCCCTGTTAAGAATATTTGGGTCTTGATATTCAGTTAGATCTAAGAATCTTCTCACTACAGGAAAAACAATTAGGTAATAGAGACTCTAGGGTATATTGGGAAGTAAAAGAAAGTTAATAAGTTTATAATTTTATATAGAAAGAAATCAAAGCACCAGAAGAGAAAGAATAAGAAAAGGGTACGACTTTCAGAAAATTCCAACCTGTCTCTTGTGATCATTTTACATAACAAATGCAACTTTTTTACTTAATCAACAAAGTAAAGAGTAAGTACTAGGATGGCTATACGTGAGCTGAACATAGCAGAAAATATTGTTGAGGGAGAAAAGAGAGAACTTGCTGATAATACAGTACTTGCAAAACAAGCTTTTGCTATTTCCCTCCTGACATGGCGTCTGTTGTCTACCAGGGCAATCATATCCAGCAGTAATTGTCTAACAATTGTTCCGTACTGAGAAAATATTTCTGATTACAGACATTAACACGTTTAGGCATTAAACCTCCTCACTGTAATTACCCTTGAGCTTATTCTCACAAATGAATTAATATGCTGATTGCTTGGACTAATACAGCCAGCAAAAGGGTGATGAATTGCTTCCAAATCAGATAAAATGAGGCATGACATCATTTAATTAATTTCATGGAAGTGGGGGGTTGAGGCATAAAGAAAACATTTCCACTGGGGCAATCTTCCCAGAGTGGGGTGTGAAGCAGGGATAGAAAGGAAGAAACGGAAGATCAAATCCAGGGTTATTGAAAGTTTCTTTGTTTTTGAGAAGGTGGATTTGCATACTCCAATGTACCATTTGAGGCAGATATATTTTAGTAGCCAATTGCCCACAGCATGGGCGATTGTGTGCCCCAGTGGAAGCTCTCAGAAGGCAGAATTTGTTTTTCCATTCTAAAGCTAAGAATAATTTCCTTATTAAATGACCAACTTGCACTAAAAGGATACAAATACCAAGAGCTTGGTTTGAAATAGAAAATCAAACAAACAAAAAGCAAGGACATGTGGAATGAAAGACGTGCTTTAGGACACAAAATGAATTTTGTCTCACATCCACCAAGATTGGGAGCCTTGGGAAAGGACAAAAGGCTGGGTACACAGTAAGAGAGTGTTCGTGGTTCAGATCGAAAGGTGATTTGCTTGCGTAACCATAAGGATAGTAATCCATCTTCCTGACTAGTGCCCATGTTGTTTAGTCATCCAACAGAAAGAGCTTTAGCAAAGCTACTAACAAATCAATAGTACTTTATTTAGATTGTGGCTTGATTTCTTCCACTATCTCCTACCCATTTCCACCTTTGAAAATGCTGGAGTTGTCCAGCTGGGGATATTTTTTAAAGGAGATGCATGCTTGATTCAACATGGTTTGCTCCATTAGCTTTATGTAGAATTTAAAAGCTATGTTTTAGATATAGGACTGCAGTATATGTTGTACAAATCCAATTGCTAATTTCAAATTAAACACCTTAGACATTTGAATTATAATTTTGTAACTCCAAAATGTAAGTGTTTTATTTACAGTAAACAAAGACCTAAGATGTCTTTGAGTCTTCATTTGTTTTCCTTTCACTGGGTAAGAGTGTATAAGTTTGCTAAACAACAGGCTGTCAACAATGTTCTGCAATTAATTGGATTTATATATGTGAGAGTGCAAACACAGTAATTCTCAGTTACTTGCTATGTGACTTTAGGCAACCTGTGTGAGTCTGCATTTTCTTAACCATAAAATAAGCTCAATCACATACTCACAGAGTCGTGTAAGGATTCAATGTTGGAAACATATAAAGTAGCTTGCACTCAATAAATATTGATTTTTTCCCTCATCAATTGTTGAAATTGACAACATTTATTGTTAGCTTGATCATACTAATTCAACATATTGACCTCACATCCATTCAGTTCAGACTTACTCCTATACCCACACACACCTCCCTCTGTAACATCCCTGGTCCCTGTTCTCTAACTCCTACCTATCTTCAAACATTTTCTTTGTGCATAAGAGTGAAAAAAAAGTCATCTTAAAATATAAACAGGATTTGTCACATTTCCCACTTAATATCCTTCAATAATCTGACTTTACACTTAAAATGAGATCCAAACCTCTTTCTGTGCCTATATTATTTACTTCCTACCTCTTCGATTTATCTATGTTGTTTTCTACCTCTTTCTGTTCAAATATTGAAGAAAAAAAATAAAGACAATGAGATAAAAGAGTGAGCACTGAATAGAGAAGTTTGCCCAGCAAGAAGGGCAACTTGGCAGAGTTTCTGCTCTGGGTGAGAAAGTTGGATATAGGAGACGGGGTAGGCCTTTTAAAGCCAAAATAAGAGGAATATTTCAACTTATTTTAAGGGAGGCGAAATCTCTACTACCAGAGGTTGCTTAGTACCTCTAGGCTTGTTGATTTAGGTAAGTGCTGGGGACTGACTGTCTGATGCTAAGCATATGGAGAGCACCTGGGAGAGGGGTCCAGCTGCCTTTGTTGCAAAGGTGCCATGCCAGAGTCAGGATGATGGTGCCCAGCCAGGCCTGCTCCATCACCTACAGGCTGAGTCATCAGGTCAAGACTTGTCACGGCCATCCTGGACTTCCTTTAGTTCCAGAAATAGCATTCCTGCCTCAAGGGTTTTGAACATGCTTTTCCTCCACTTGATACATTCTTCTGCTCTTCACGTAGCTATTTCTCTATCTTCACATCTCACCTCAAATTATTAATAGGATACCATGAAGTCTATCTCAATCTAAGTGTAGCCCTTGTTCTGTTTATTTGACAAATGGAAATTTTTCTTTGCCAAACTTCAGATCAGATCAGATCAGTCACTCAGTCGTGTCCGACTCTTTGCAACCGCATGAATTACAGCACTCCAGGCCTCCCTGTCCATCACCAACTCCCGGAGTTCACTCAGACTCATGTCCATCGAGTCAGTGATGTCATCCAGCCATCTCATCCTCTGTCATCCCCTTCTCCTCTTGCCCCCAATCCCTCCCAGCATCAGAGTCTTTTCCAATGAGTCAACTCTTCGCATGAGGTGGCCAAAGTACTGGAGTTTCAGCTTTAGTATCATTCCTTCCAAAGAAATCCCAGGGCTGATCTCCTTCAGAATGGACTGGTTGGATCTCCTTGCAGTCCAAGGGACTCTCAAGAGTCTTCTCCAACACCACAGTTCAAAAGCATCAACTCTTCGGCACTCCTTATGTCCCTTTAATGCTAAAAACTTTTTTAAGAGGAAGCTGTCTTTCTGTGAGGGGTGTTGAGAGGGAGAACAAAGAAGTAATCATCCACATATTGCAATATTGTAACAAAATAGAACCTCTAGGGAAATTTAGGTCATCCAGATCAGCCTTCAGGATTTTTGAGAAATAAGGAGGTCTCTTGGTATCACTGTCCAGGTAAAATGTTTTTCTTCCCAGGTGAAAACAAAACAAAGGATTGTCTACCTTCATCAACTGGAATATGAAAGAATGCACTGCATAAATCAGTTATAGTAAAGAATTTACTTTCAGTGGATATGGATTTTAGTAACATACGAGGTTAGGAAGAACAGTATCTATGTTGTTTATTACTCACATGTCCTGGACAAGCCCCCATCCTTGGCTCTTAGATTTTCTTACTGGTACAATGGGAATGTTACAGGGGCTAGTATAGGGATAATGTAGTTTTGAGCCTTGTGATCTTCTATTATGGGCTTTACACCTTGAAGGGCTCCTTTATTTATAGGCTATTGATTAATTCTGAGAAGAAGTTTTCAGGGATCTGTTTAATCTTGATGGAAAATGCACTGCAAATTTTGCCAGCCTTAATTGGAGATTTTGTCCATAGGAAAGTGGTAGCTGACTCAACAGGGACAAATGATCAATGTTTCCAGAATCAGCTGTTATACCATCAGAGATAGAACAAATAAAAGATGCCAAAGAGTCATTTAATTCATTTGGTGTCTTTGATATTACTGTCAAATCCTAGAATTATTTCCCCCTTCTGGGAAAAGTAAATTCTGGTATAATATTAAGAAGTGTCAGTCTAATAGACAGTAGGGGTAAAGGAATTAAGGAGAAAATGGTGTGCATCTCTCAAAGGACCTAAACAAAAGAGAACAGGTTAGAGATTCCTACTCTTTGAACTGTTTTAGTACTCAGAGGCAGAGGTAGTGGGGTTGAGCATGAGACTGTGGCTCTGATATCTGTTAGGAATGAAAGAGATTCACCCCCAATCTGAGGAAATGTTCTCTAGGCTGATTTAAAGGAAAGATTAGGAAGAGCCTCGTAGTTGCTTGGAGTCACATCATGGAGAACTGAAAGGACTTTAGAAAGGCTGAAGATGCCTAAAGAGATTGCCTTTGTACTAATCTCTTTTCCAATGTCTTTGCTCTTTGCTGTAAGAGCAGAGACTAAGGGGGTTCTCATTTCTTTCAGGAGCCTTCATTTACTGGACTTGAGGATTAAGAATTTTGGTGATCTTTCTTTCATGCAGAGTATGAGAGAGCTGGTTTGCCAGATTAAAGCTGGAGTGGACATGGTTTCCCATTCCACCCCGGTCCTTTTTACTAGAAGGGAAATTTCTCTCTTCAGGGTATTAATAAACCTAGTTAAAGCTACCTGAGTGAAATCGACATCTAGAGACCAAAATTTTCTTTAAAAGCAATCTGAAATCAATTGTAATATGCATAAGAAGATGTGTCAGATTTTGTGTGCAAACCTGAATTTTGTTCCAATCAACAGATTTAGGAAAAGATCTAGAAATTGCTTGACAAAGTTGCCTGGCAATTGTTGAAGCCTATTCATACAATAAGTTAGCTAGCTGGTCTCTGAATTGTAAATCTACAGACTTTTCAGTATTTTCCCAATTAGCGATTTTTGTTTAATGTCAGGCCTGGCCTTCAATAGCAATCATACGCACTAGCTGACTTATAAGTCAAAGAAACCAGGTTGTAATAGTTTGAATGACTATATTAAGTCTCTCAGCAAATCTGGGAGGATCTCAGGTTACTTGAGAAAAATCTTTGATGAAGTTTCAGTTTTAGTCCAGGGAGGTTAAGAAATTAAAAGTTTAGCCTCTGGATCCTCAGAAGGCCTAATTTTAAAGGAACAGGTTCTGACAAGTTCGGAGGAAATGGGGAAGTTTGGCTGGGGAATTAGCATGAGGGAATTGAGGATATAGTGGATGCGTCTGTGTGCGTGTGTGCTCAGTTGTGTCAGGCTCTTTGCAATCCCATGGACGGCAGCCCACCAAGCTCCTCTGTCCACAGGATTCTCCAGGCAAGAATACTGCAGTAGGTTGTCATTTCCTGGTCCAGTGGAGCATAGGCAGTCTAAAAGGAAAGAAGGAAGATCGCTGATTCTAGCCACAAGAAGCCAAGGGAGAGAGAACTGTTGGTGCCCAAAGCAGAGCCTGATATAAAGAAGCAAAGGAAAATGGGACTGAGGCTTTGGAATTCATTTTATTTTTCTTTAATCATTTGTATGCCTCAATTAATATTAAAATCTTATTTTGTGGAGAGGCAATTTTAGACTTCTGACAACTTTGGATAGTCTCAAAATACCAATTGAAATAAACATTCCTCAGTTTGGAAAATTTTGACGCTGTTGTAGTCCAAATAAATTTTAAGGAAATTAAGTTTGGGAATTTCAAAAATTTCCCATAATGGTCACTGCTCTTCTAAATTGCCTTTAGTGAGGTTGATCCACTTAGTTATAATTGTATATGAGGAAGGATCAAGACTTTTAACACTTGGATAATAGGGATCCCATTTCCTAGAAGTTTTTCCTGTAGGGTACAAAATACTTCTTAAACTGTGTAACCAGCTTACAGCACAAATAGCTTAATACGTACAACTTGCAAGCCTATCCCAGCCAATTCAAAAGAAAAATCTCACTTCCAGAGGACCCATAAAGAAGGCTTTTTCAGTCATATTCTAGAGAATAGCTCTTCCAAAAGAATAGCCAGGAAAATTCCCTGGTGGTAAATGGTTAAGACTCCATGCTTCCAATGCATGGGGCACAGGTTTGATCTTGGTCAGGGGACTAAGATTCCACATGCCTTGTGGTGGTGTGGCCAAAAGAACAAATTAAAAGAAAAAAAAAAAAAAAGAGTTTAAAAAGACTATTAAAAAAGGGAAGAGGATAAGGCTGAGAAACTGAGTACTATTTCATAGAAACAACCCCTGTTCCTGAAGGAATATAACAAAAGCTAGCCAACTTTAAAAGAAGCAGCTCCTTTTCTGAAGGGAATAGGCTAAAGGTTATCAGTTAAGTAGTCTGATATCAAGCAATACAAAAGTGCCAAAAAGGTACTCAAATACAAATCAAGGCCTTAAACAGAAAGATGAAATCTTTAAATAGACCCCAAATGAAGCCAATCCTAAAGGAAATCAACCCTGAATATACATTGAAAGGACTGATGCTGAAGCTGAAGCTCAAATACTTTGTCCCACCTGATGCGAAGAGCCACTCATTGGAAAAGACCCTGATGATGGGGAAGATTGAAGATAGGAGAAGAAGGGGGCAACATAGGATGAGATGATTGGTTGGCATCACTGACTCAATGGACATGAGTTTGAGCAAACTCTGGGATATGGTGAAGGACAAGGAAGCCTGGCGTGCTGCAGTCCATAAGATTACAAACAGTCAGACATAACTGAACAACAACAACAACAAATAAAGCCTGGAGAGCTTCAGAGCCGAAGAGGGCACGAGATCAGATTCAGAAGAAAGATTTACCTTCACCTTCAAGGTTGATGAGAAAATCAGTGAGTGGCAATGGGCTCTAATTGTGGAGTACCAAATCTATTTGCTCACCAGCCCTGGAATCTTTGGGAGTCTTCTCTGGCCCCCTTACAGGCCACCAAAATGTTGTCCTGAAACTAACAGAATGCCAGATATTTCTCCAGCAAGGATGGGTTTACGCAGGAGTTACAGAGAACTGCAGGTCTGAATCTGCAACCCTGGTGAGAAATGTGCAGGTCTCCTCAGAGTAAAGGAAGGAGAATACTTTTATAGATAGGAAAGGAAGTTAGGAGAGTTAAAATAAGCAAGAATCCATGGCTTTTCATTGGCTGAATCCTCGCCAGGAAAGAGGAGAGGCCTTTCTTCTCCCTGTTGAACTCTGCTATTATCTCAGTGGATGGGAGCTCCCCTTCTGGTCTCCCAGTTCTATTTCATTGTGGTTTCTGTTTTTTGTTTTTTTGTTTTTTTTACATCTGGAAGTTACATATATAGAGCACGCTAGAGTAGAAGATGAATAAGATCATATTTTTTTGGCCTCATTTTCTTTAATTCAGCAGGCAAAAGTAAAGCTATGATGCCTGAATGGATGCCAAACAATCTAGTTATATTTAATTCATAGTTATTACATAGAGGTGCCACTCACATTTTCAAGGGTGTTAACGTTGGATCAAAATAAATATTCCTTTGGTAAAAATCCTAAAACTTCATTTTTGTATGCATGTGTTAATATTCATATATTTGTATGCAGTCAGCCTTTAGAGCAAGCAAATGTCCTCTAACTGCAATTTCAGACTGGTCAAGGTAAAAGACCTTTTCCATTAAGTACTTCTAAATTTCTAATCTATCCATGAATGTGAAAAATCTGTGCTAATTAAAGCCTGTCATATAGGCCAATAGTGCAGAGAAGACCTGGGAGGTTCTTTGGATTTAAAGGAGTAGACTCTACATTAAATATAATTAGAATTTCCTGTACCACAACGCAAGATGTTGCTTTGTTCTGGTTTTGTTGCCCAATTTATGAACAGTTGTTAAAATGCTCAGTGGAATTTTACCTTATAAAATGTTGATCAATTTTTGTAGCTAGAAAAATGGAAACCATCCAATGTAGAGCACATTTGCCAGAACAAATTTAGTGGATAAAATCCTTACTTATTTTACATCATCCTGTCATATGCCTCAAGGATTTCAAACATGAATGTCTTCAGAGGTCTGGTAGAGTGATTTCTTTTTTTTTTTTTTTTGGCAGTCGGGCTGTGCAAAAGGAAGATCTCTAAATGGGGCTAGTGACCTAGCCACTGTCAGTTCCACTAAACTTTTGCCATGCAAAGTGAATTTATGAATGCGTTTTTAACCACATTTTCTATTTTTTCTAAAGAAGCCAGGTATCAATATTTCCAAAATTATCATATAAACTATATATTTACTATGTATAAAAATTCTTTCTACTAATTAAATTTGTTTAACATTGCACAGACAAACAAGAGAAGTTTGTGGGCTAAGTGTTCTGTAGCAGCTTTGTTTTCTGGATCCTCATGCTTTTACCCTCTAGTGTATCACTGTTTATTAGACGTATGTGGACCATATATGTAATTTTAAATTTTATAGTAGCCACATTAATAGAAGTAAAACTAAACAGGTAAAATCAATATAAATAATGTATTTGACTTAAACCAATATATCTATTGTACTTTCACCATTTGCGATAATAGATACAAAGAACAGATTGGTGGCAGCCAAAGGTGAGGGTTAGAGGGTGTGGAAGAAATGGATATACTGTGGATTTCTTTTTCAGTTTGAATAAATTAAATTTTTAAATAAATGGAAAAACAAGTTGACAGCTGAGCCTTTGAAAAAGAACAGGATTAGGTTTAAATTCTAATGCTTTCTATTTCCACTCTTTCCCTAGGAAAATTGCTTATATAGATATGTATGTCTATATATATATATACATCCACTGAAAGGGTCTAGAAACAATGAGGAGGAGCAAGGAGAATGCAGAGCATCCATATCTTGGTTTTTAAATACTTTTCCCCACTAAAAGGAGACAGGGTACCTTGGAGAAATAGCTGATTCTAATCCTGGAGGAGGCGATGGTACCCCACTCCAGTACTCTTGCCTGGAAAATCCCATGGACGGAGGAGCTTGGTGGGCTGTAGTCCATGGGGTCGCGAAGAGTCAGACATGACTGAACGACTTCCCTTTCAATTTTCACTTTCATGCATTGGAGAAGGAAATGGCAACCCACTCCAGTGTTCTTGCCTGGAGAATCCCAGGGAAGGGGGAGCCTGGTGGGCTGCCGTCTACGGGGTCACACAGAGTCGGACACGACTGAAGTGACTCAGCAACAATGCTGGAGAAAGAAAAGTAGAACCTGAACCTGAAACCTCTTGTATAACAAAGTGAGTAGTGAGGAGGTGCTAAAAAAAAAAGACGGATTTATGTGTTTTCATTGAAGGAGATGAAGTCTCAAAATAAAAGGTCCAGGTTGAAGGAGTTCCCAAATATGGAGCAATATGAATATAAAAATAATTAAGAACAGTAATGAGTTAGAATACTTTGTATATAGTAAGAATCCATAAATCCATGCTGAGATTAACTACTACATAGAAAAATATGAAGTCATTCTCTGTAGTGCAATGCTCACTACTCTTAATCCATGATACCTCTAGTGTATAAAACACAAGTAACAGTATACATTTTGCAAGTAAAATAAGGTATATCTAATAGATGCACCTTGGTTACCAAGAGCTATGATGTAATGGATGTAGGTTGAATTTTAAATTCTAAGAATAAAGAATACATAATATTCTCATAGGTGCCCAAACTAACATGTTATCACCCTAAAACTTCCATACATTCTCTAAATGTAGAAATCGTATGTCACCTAATGTCAACACAGTAAAACTATAAATTTTTACTAATTCAGATAACAAAATCCCTGTTCCATGGGTGGGAAAGTAATGAGATAAGATCAAAAATTAAAAATCTGAGAATATAATAATAATAATAAAGAATTCTAGGGACAGAGTCAATGTGATGATCAAAGGAAACTTATTTATATTTAGAAATATTTTAATGCCCTTAAAAGATTAACAAATAAGAATAAATATAAATAAAGAAGTTAAATTGCCAATCAAAAAGTTTGGGACAAGACCAGTAAAATGAAATAAAAGAGAAGGATACAATTAAGCATATAAAGAGATGCTCAGTACATTCATAATAAGATTAATTTATATTAAGACAACACTGTTATAAAATTTCTAGTCAACCGAATTTATAAAATCCTCAAAATTTGATAACTTAGTTTGCAAGTGTATACAGAGACTGGCACTCTATTACTTGCAGGAAACTGGTAGGAATGCACTTTGATTAATGGCAGCAGGAATTACAAACACGTCCCCTTCTGTAAAGCAATTCCACCACTAGGTATTTTTCCCATGAGTACACTTGTATGTTTGAGAACGACTCCTATGAGGTTTTTTTTGTTGATGTATTGTTTGTAATAAAGGGCTTCCCAGGTGGTGCTAGTGGTAAAGAATCTGCCTGCTAATGCAGTAGACTTAAAAGGTGCAGGTGAGATCCAGGGTTATAACTGTTTGTAATATAAAAAAGATTAGAGACTGCAGTTGGGTCTTCAGGCTGTGTTGTAGCCATCGCCATGGTTCTTGGAAGCAGAAACTTCCTTTCCCTCTGCACCCTCCTCCACCCCACCCCCAGGCTCCCTGGTCCCAGCTCCCGTCCAGTCACATGAATACTAGCCGCTCAGAGGAGGTGTCCTGGATTTCCTGGTTCTGTGGGCTCCTTAGAGATGAATTCTTTGGTTTAGTGGATAAAGACTACATCTAGGATGGATTCAATGTCACTGGACTCAATGAGAAGGTGCCTCACTATAGACTACACATGATCTTGAACCTGGGGCTGGTTATGGAGTTGGAAGACAACACCAACAAGAATGACCTGACTGAATAGGCAGCCAAAATGCTTTACAGATGGACCCACACCTGCTATATCCTCACTTTATGTTTGAAATCCTTCAAGCTAGGCTTCAGCAGTACGTGAACTGAGAACTTCCAGATGTAAAAGCTGAATTTAGAAAAGGCAGAGGAACAGGAGATCAAATTGACAACATTTGTTAGATCGTGGAGAAAGCAAGGGAATTCCAGAAAAAAATATCTCTTTCTGCCTCATTGATTATGCTAAAGTCTTTAACCATGTGGATCACAACAAACTGTAGAAAATTCTTCAAGAGATGGGAATACCAGACCACCTTATCTGTCTCCTGATAAACCTGTATGCAGGTCAAGAAGAAACAATTAGAACTGGACATGGAACAATGGTTTGGTTCAAAATTAGGAAAGAAGTATGTCAAGGCTGTATATTGTCACTCTGCTTATTTAACTTCTATGCAGATTACCTCATGCAAAATGCTGGGCTGGATGACTCAAGCTGGAATCAAGATTGGCAGCTGAAATACCAAAAACCTTAAATATGCAGATGATACCACTCTAATGGCAGAAAGTGAAGAGGAACTAGAGAGCCTCTTGAGGGTGAAAGAGAAGAGTGAAAAATCTAGCTTAAAACTCAGCATTCCAAAAACTAAGATCATGGCATCTGGTCTCATCACTTCATGGCAAATGGAAGGGGAGAAAAGTGCAAACAATGACAGACTTTATTTTCTTGAGCTCCCAAATCACTGCAAAATTAAAAGACACTTGCTCCTTGGAAAGAAAGCTATTTCAAACCTAGACAGTGTATTAAGAAACAGAGAGATGACTTTGCCAAGAAAGGTCCTTATAGTCAAAGCTATGGTTTTTCCAGTAGTCATGCATGGATGTGAGAGTTGCACCAGAAAGAAGGCTGAGTACTGAAAAGAATTGATGCTTTTGCATTGCAGTGCTAGGGAAGACTCTTGAGAGTCCCTTGGAGAGCAAACCAGTCAATCCTAAGGGAACCAACCCTGAATATTCACTGGAAGGACAGATGCTAAAGCTGAAACTTCAACACTTTGGCTACCTGATGTGAAGAGCTGCATCACTGGAAAAGACCCTGATGCTGGGAAAGATTGAAGGCAAAAGGAGAAGGCGGCAGCAAAAGATGAAATTGTTAGATAGCATCACTGACTCAATGGACATGAATTTGAGCAAAGTCTAGGAAATAGTGAAGGACAGAGAAGCCTGGTGTGCTGCAGTCCATGGGGTCACAAAAAGCTGGACACAACTTAGTGACTGAATAACAATACATCCTCATCAGCTGTGGCATTGCCCAGATGTTGGAAGAGTACCAACAGGAAGACTTTGGCTACTGAGCCTGTGTGTACTGTGGAAACCAACCAATGCTTCCCAGTGGCTTTTCAGACATCCCAAGTGAGGCCATGGTAAGCTCTACTGCCTCAAATGCTTGGATGTGTACACACATAAGTCACTGAGGCACCAACACATGGATGGCGTCTACTTTGGCACTGGTTTCCCTCACATGCTCTTCATGGTACACCCAAGTACTGGACAGAGGGCCACCAACCAGATTGTGTCCAGGCTCTATGGTTTCAAGATCCATTCAGTGGTCTACCAGCAGCAGCTCCAAGCCACCAGCAACTTCAAGAGCCCTGTTAGGATGGTTCGCTGATGCCTCTCCTGACCTGACCCTCAGTCTTTGACACATTCATTACTTTGCTGACACCTTTTCAGGACCCCTCTATGGTTTATGTTTAAATTAGCCATTATTGTGGTAGGAATATAAACTAAAGTGCAAGAAAAGGCAAAAACAAGATCAGAAACAACCAAAAGACCTGTCAATAAAGAATTAGTTAAATGAAGAATGTGGTACTGCCATCCATGCAATGGAGTACTACACAACCAACTAAATGAACAAAGAAGCTTTTTGTAGTGATGTGGAACAATATCCTTTTTATGCATTACTGAGCATAAAAAGAAGTGTGCAGAATAAATCATTTAAAATTTATCATTTTGCTTAAAAATTTAAAAGAAAATCATATACATTGTTTATCTTATACGCACAAAGAGTGGTTCTAAAAATCATCTTCACAATCCATTAATAATAGTTGTCTCCAGGAAGAGGATTTGAATAAGTATATACTGTGCATATTTAAATGCACATTTAATTTTTTATTTGCTAAAAATAAATAAGATTATGGTTATCTTTTAAAAGGAATGGAAAAAACAAAAAATATGAAGAAAATACATTGGTTTTTCGTAACTTATGTTCAGGCACTAAAATGTTTTCTCTCGCACCTGGGAAATGCACTAAAAGCAATAGAGTTAATTAAAATGCCCTCTGTATGTTAAAAAGGGAGTAAACAAGCCCAGTGGATCCATTTTCCTTTAAAACTCCATTATTATGTACTTGAATAAATGCTAATTATCCCTTAGATTAGGATTTATCCCTGAAATGTCACCACCTGTATGTTACCACTACCAGTTCCTTCAGTATTTTAGTGTATTAGTTAAAAGGATGTCATACGATGCAGTTTAACCCATGGCTTGTTTCTAGGTTGTGCCCTTTCATCATTGCTCTTTTTAATTGGTAGTTTTTGACCATTAAAAACAGAACTTTGGATAACTAGTATTTTTCATATTAAACTGAAATTTCTTTATTTGATTTTTAAATCACCATGATTATCTTGAAATAAATACTTATTTTTTTAATTTATTTTATTTTTAAACTTTACAATATTGTATTAGCTTTGCCATTTTAAAAAATATATAATTTATTAAAAGCCTTAAAAATTATAAATAGCGCTAGAAAAATTTACTCATCCTAGAATGGCTATACCTAAGGAGAATCAAGAATGGAAATTTCATTCTTAATTCATGTATGTGTGTATATGTCCATATCCATTTTCACATGTATGTACGTGGGAAGTAAGCATATTGCTTTTCATACCATGTAAAACTGGTCTCCCTGCAAGCTCCTCACTTTCCAGAAACTTTGGAATCTCATAGGAGATTCAGTTCAAGCCAGAAAAGAATCAATATGAAAAGACTTTCACTTTTTCATAGCTCCTGTGAACCCAGAATTATAATACAGTGTGAAATTAGCATTCTAATACAATGGTTAAGAGGACAGGTATAAAGGTTAAGTAGCCTGCACTTCAAATTCCCAGATTTAAGAGCTACATACCTCTTGGGAAAATTAGTTATTAGAATCATAGTTTCCTAATATGCAAATTGCTTATAGTAACATCTATTTCATGAGGGTGCTTCCCTGATAGCTCAGTTGGTAAAGAATCTGTCTGCAATGCAAGAGATCCCGGTTAGATTTCTGGGTTGGGCAGATCCACTGGAAAAGGGATAGGCTACCCACTCCAGTATTCTTGGGCTTCCCTGGTGGCTCAGCTGGTAAGGAATCCACCTGGAATGAGGGAGACCTGGGTTTGATTCCTGGGTTGGGAGGATCCCAACATGAGGTGGTAAAAATTAAATGAGAAAAATTACATTAATGCTCAACATGCGTGCTAAATTGCTTTAGCTGTGTCCAACTCTTTACGACCCTATGGTCTGGTGCTCGCCAGGCTCCTCTGTTCATGGGATTCTCCAGGCAAGTATACTGGAGTGGGTTGCTATGCCCTCCTTCAGGGGATCTTCCTAACCCAGGGATTGAACCTGCAACTCCTATAACTCCTGCATTACAGGCAGATTCTTTACTGCTGAGCCACCAGGGAAGCCCCATTAATGCTCGAAGTATTGCTGAAAAAATGATAGCTATTAATATAATAAAAACTGTTAACATATTTTCATTTTATTTTATTTTAATACATACTGTTGCTCAAGTAGAGTTGCAACTCAGTAAGTCTGTGGTCATTTAATTACGTTATTGATGGCACACCAATTAACCACCAGAGATACAAAAGCTACCCCCCCTACTTTTTTTTTTTTAGTTTTGATTTTGCTTGAATAATGAAACTATATCCTTAGGGAAATTTGTCTTTTTGGCTATCCCAAAGATAAGAAACCACTATTGGTTCCTCATCTTGATCTTTAATATTTATACATGACAACTTCCAAATATACCTCAGAAATGATATTAGTGTAGGGAGAACAGTATGTCAGAACACTTTAAGATGGGCTGAAAGACTACTATTTTAATTACTGAGGTTCTTCATTCTGGCAAATAGCTGCCTTGATTGACTCAGTTTTTCATAAGCACTTTTGATCCAATTTCCCTAAGGTGGTGTTCCACAGAAGAAAGTAAAACCCACCAAATATTAATATAAACATGTTTAATTATTGCTTGACAGTTAGCTAACAGCATATGTAAGAAAAAGTACATTGGGGAAAACAATAAATCCGGGAGTGAGTTCGACCAGAAGTTTAAAAATTAGATAAACCAGTGATGATGCAGTTTTTTTTCTTCTAAGAAGTAGAAGTTCAGTTCAGTTCAGTCGCTCAGTCGTGTCCGACTCTTTGCAACCCCATGAATCGCAGCACACCAGGCCTCCCTGTCCATCACCAACCCCCGGAATTCACCCAGACTCACATCCATCAAGTCAGTGATGCCATCCAGCCATCTCATCCTCTGTCGTCCCCTTCTCCTCCTGCCCCCAATCCCTCCCAGCATCAGAGTCTTTTCCAATGAGTCAACTCTTCGCATGAGGTGGCCAAAGTATTGGAGTTTCAGCTTTAGCATCATTCCTTCCAAAGAAAGCCCAGGGCTGATCTTCAGAATGGACTAGTTGGATCTCCTTGCAGTCCAAGGGATTCTCAAAGAGTCTTCTCCAACACCACAGTTCAAAAGCATCAATTCTTCAGCACTCAGCCTTCTTCACAGTCCAACTCTCACATCCATACATGACCACAGGAAAACCCATAGCCAGAAGTAGAAGAAATAAGTTCAAATATGGTATCCGAAAAGGGCACTGTGACTTTAGGTGGAATTACACCAGAACTAGTGTCCAAAGTCATCCAGGATGAGTCATTCAGTCATCCAGAGTCACCCCGTATACTTTTGAGCAGTAAGTAATATATCGACCATAAAAATTTCCCAACTTTTCAGCCCTTCATATAGTGACATAATTTTCAATAAAACTTTGTCATTCCTTTCATGAATTTCCCTACTTATTAATGTGAGCTGGCTTGTTTTGCTACAAAGAGTGTGACAGAAGTGATGGTGTGTCAGTACAGTCTAGCTCTCAAAAGGCCTTGAATTCTTTCATCTTCCTTGAATTCCTGCTTTTGCCATTGGAACAAGCCCAGGTCAATCTTTTGGAGGAAATACTTAGGTGAACAGCTGAGGACTAAATAGCTTTACAGCTAAGCCCAGCCTAAAATTGTTCAATCCCAGAATTGTGAGCTAAATAAATATGTTGGGTTAAGCCACTATGTTTGGAGTTAATAATAGCCAGCTGTTAAAATTGACGACAGTTATGGTAAGGCAAGCGGTTTCTTAAAGGCCAGAAAGTCCATCGGATTTGGAGCTAGGTCTTAGCCAATGCTTAAGGATATGGGAGTGGGATCTTGTTTCAACAGCAAAAAGGAAATTGGCAAAGGCTAGATAAAATTTCATGGCTCAAGCAAGTACTCTAAGGGTAGGGCCAGGGTGAGGTTTCAGGCTCAGTTAGGGACTGGAGAGAAATCAATAACCTACACTTTGGACTTGGAAGAAGAAAAAAATTCTTTTTGGAACTCATTGGAAAATAGAGTGTTTAGAGCTCAAATAGTCTGACCAATTTCAGACAGTTTGAGGCTGACACCAGCCTTACTAAAACTGGGCAGACCCGAGCTTGCAGGTGGCAGACTTCAGTCACTAAAGCTGAGACCAAGGAACGAATGAGACAAGGACATGGTGAGACAAGGAAGGGAAGAAATTTCATGCTGTGCAGAGAGCAGAAGAAGAAATTTCAGGCACATATATTAATATCCTCCCTCTGCCCCCAAGTTTTCTCTTAGCCACTTCCTTCCTTTATTCTTTCCAAACAGAGTATGTTTTATCGTACTATAGTATTTAAGCATAATGATAATTTTAAATGTTAGTCACTCAGTCATGTCTGCCTCTTTGTGACTAGGGGATGATCATCAGGTAGGCCTGTGTATGGCTAACATGTTAGTTACAGACCAGATTAAAAGGAAATAGAAATGAGGCAGACTGCCAAAGGGTTTTGCAAACTTCTGACAATTTTGTTTTAAAGACTAATGCAAGGAATCAAAAGGAGGCCCTAAGGCTTGGGTAGATAGTATGGAGTTGTTGGATATTGGAGAGACTGCTTAATCCCTACTCTGGATGCAGCCTCTTCTGAGTAATTATAGACATTAGATTTTAGAAAGTACAGCACAGGACTTCCTGGGAATCCAGTGGTTAAGACTCCACACTTCCACTGCAGGTGGTATGGACTCAAACCCTGGTTGGGGAACTAAGATTCCCCATGCCACTCTGTGTGACCAAAAAAGAAAAAAAAAAAAAGAATAAATAAAGAAAAGGGTGCCTAGTATTTGGAAGGTTTGGAAAACTTGTCTGAGGGAATAACTGTAATTGCGTCAAAATTTTAATATGAAACATAGAAGACCAAACAACAACAACAACAACAAAGATAAAGAAATGGCCATGGTCTTTGGATATATAAAGATTAGTAGTGTGATTCTAAATTTATTCTGAGTTTCTCTGTGGCAGAGAAACTAGACATGGAAACACAATTCATATGGCATAGGGCATAAGCTACAGAAAGGGAGAGAAATCAGACTTTAAAATAAAACTGAAGTTGATTTTATTATATTTTGAGATGGAAATTTATTCACTAAGATTATATTATATAAGTTAAAAGTTTAATTACCTAGGTATAATTAGAAAACACCAAACAATAGATGTAAAAGACAATGAGAGAGAAAAATCAAGATACTTATTTTATAAAATAAGAGTTCCACAGAAAAATTATATACATCTTTATGTTTTCTAAGATAATGCTTTACTCTCCTTTGCTTATTACATTTTTGAATGCAGTTGATCAAGGTGAATAGCAAAGCAAGACATGATATCTTTCATGTAGCAAATTCTAAACATTCCCCAAATTCTGATCTGTCAACAGATGTACACAACCTAAAGTTCTCAACTAGTAAAATGTTTGTATCATTCAAATCATACTCCTTGTTATCACCTGAAAAATAATTAAAGGTCAGTTTTACATAATTTTGACTGTGAAACATTCTTATTGTACACTAAAATTTTCTGAGCTTTTTCTTAAACTCATGACCATTGCCTAGATAGAATACATCTATTTGAATTGCAATATAATAGTTTATTATAACTAACAAAGAAGGAGCTCCAAATGCAAATGAAATGCAGATTCAAGTGAGCTGTTAAGGTCATTTAGTTACATGCTAGAAAATAATTAAAGGATAGGTATAACCACCATTAAGTGTTGATCCCCAAAGAAAGAGTGTAGGAACTATTGAAGTTGAATTTTGAGTTGTGAAAAAATGGAATCTGTATTGAAAAAAAGTGTGCTCAGTAGGAATGCTGGTTCAAACAAAGGAAGAAAGAAACCCATTGTCTAGTTTTAAAAATAATAAAAACATTTCCAAAGGATTTTCTTTTTTAGTTATTCCTTAAGTATACTTGAGGTTACTTCTCTGGGCAGAAGAGTGACTGATAATATTTGAAACCTATCTCTTTTTTTGTCAGAATGTTTTTAAAAGTATTTTCATAGTTGATGAGCAATTTGATTCATTTTATTTGAGGAGAATCATCGCCACCAGAGAACAAAAACAGCTTATATTGGAAAATTAATTTACTTTTTTTAAAAAGCAATCATATTCTGTGAAAAGTAGGAAGAAATTACAGTGACTCCACTGAGGCTTCAATCTTGAGCATAATATACCCATTGCTCTCCCAGGATTTTCCTATTTTCTGTGATAATCAAGGTTATAAAATTTTATGTTTTCATTGCTTGGAAATTCATGAAATGAAAACAAGATAATTTTTTTCTTTTTCTTTACCTGGAGATGTTTATTTGTGGAGCTTCAGGAGTTACTTTTTAACACAGGAGGAATTTTATTCTCTCTGTACTCTTTCTTGAACAGAAAATGTGTATACTTTTTGGGTGAGATGGAGGAGGAACATTTCAGCTGTAAGAGATGAAAGGAAAAAGAGACAACTGTCCTCTATATCACAATTTTCAATCCTTGGACAGCTGATTCATCACATGGATCCATCTCACATGTAACATTTCCAAATTACTGCTAAGGAATGTGAATTACGTATATGATCTGGGAAGTTGCCCATTCTATTTTCTCCTAAAATTAAAGGAAATTATTTCCAAAACTTTATTGGTACCATCCACAACATTTGTGCATTGTTTGGATAAAACTGACTTTTCTTTAGCACGTCTAATGCTAGTTCCTTTACAGAGTCCCTTTTGTAGTTAGCATTAAAACAAACATAAGAGAACACATCACACATACACAAAAAGTGGAAATTGCTTTCATTTGAATTATACAAAGATAAACAGGAACTGGAGAGGGCAATGGCAAGCCACTCCAGTACTCTTGCCTGGAAGATCCCATGGATGGAGGAGCCTGGTAGGCTGCAGTCCGTGGGGTCGCTACGAGTCGGACACGACTGAGCGACTTCACTTTCACTTTCACACAATGGAGAAGGCAATGGCAACCCACTCCAGTGTTCTTGCCTGGAGAATCCCAGGGACGGCAGACCTTCGTGGACTGCCGTCTATGGGGTTGCACAGAGTCGGACACGACTGAAGCAACTTAGCAGCAGCAAACAGCACCTAATTCTTCTCAAAATTGGTCGTCTAGAGTCTCACCAGGCTCACCTCTCCCTACAAAATAGAATTATTACATTAAAAAGAGGGTGAGATGTATGGAGAAAGTAACACGGAAACTTACATTACCATATGTAAAATAGATAGCCAACAGGAATTTGCTGTATGTCTCAGGAAACCCAAACAGGGGCTCTGTATCAACCTAGAGGGTTGGGGTGGGGTGGGAGATGGGAGGGAGATTCAAAAGGGAGGGGATGTATGTATACCTATGGCTGATTCATGTTGAGGTTTGACAGAAAACAAAATTCTGTAAAGCAATTATCCTTCAATTAAAAAATAAATAAATTAAAAAAAATAAAAAAATAAAAAAAAGGTTTTCAAAATCTAGAAGATGGGTTTTGTTGTTTCAGTAGGTCAAAATTTTCCTTAGGTATATAGTTAAAAATTACAACTGAGATATGCTCTGTAAAATACTTTAGTCTTCTGATTACTGTTGTGTTTTTTAAAAATACTTTTGACTTGATTTTATTAGGTAGTTAAAATAGGAAAAAGGAGTCCAAAATGGCGGTGGCTATAGGTCTATGTTTTCTTTTCCCTTGCTCCCTCCTTCCCTCTCTCCTTTCACACTTTCTTTTTATGGGTCTTACCTGCAAGTGGATTCAGAGGATTCTCATCTAATTGTCATCAGGTTAATTCATTAGCCAATAATTCTTAGACCCAAGATATCAACATATCAACTTGATCTCCTTTTAAAAAGGATAAATTCCACTGAGATGAAAGAGCACTTTTTCTTACTGAGTCACTGTCACTTTTACAAAATGGTCAGTGACGTGTTTCACTTCTAGAAGGAAAAACAGAGGATGTAAGAGAGTAGAAGATAAAGTGATCATTACAAACACAAGGATCAAAAAACCACCTACTGAAGAAAAATTGACATTTTTCTTCTTACAGACTAAATTTGCATTGACTCTGCTTATCCATAAAATATGGTAAATTTCCATGAGCTTCTGCTTGCTGAGATAAATCATAATTTCTTCTAGGTTTTGAATTTAATGTCAAGTCCCTTCATATATCTATTGTTTGAAAGATAGAATTTAAATTTCTATTTTAAAATATAGTGGACTAACTGTATATTTGTTATTTGTTTTTTTTTAATATTTGAACCTGAAGTACCGAAAGTAGAGTCATATCCTCTTGATTAGTTGTTTTTGTTTCGCTTTTACTCCCATTCTCTCCTTGCTCCCATTTCTATGCTGTCCGCAAAAGCAACTTGGTTGAAGTTTTAATTATGCAAAATTGAAAAATATGTGGTACCATTTTGTAATATATATTAAGCTATAGGCTTGTTCCTTTCTTATTTTATGTCACTTAGCACTGTGTTTATGTAAGATTTACCCATGGCTCTCTGCTTATGTGTAGTCTGTTGCTTATAAAAGCTGCAGAGTATTCTGTAGTGTTGTAGATTATTAAAAAAGAAAAATACTGATTTTAGAAGATGATAGTGTAAGTTCCTATTTCTCCTATAAGGCATAGCTATAAACTTTGTGGTGTAAAAGAGCAAAAATATCAACAGATCATTTTTACTATTCTGGAGTTGAGAAGTTCAAAATGATTTGACAAGGACTGGTTTCTTTCAGAGTTTTTTAGAAAATCTGTTGATCTGTTTTGCTAGAGTTTGGAGGTCCACAGCTTTCCTTGGATTGTGGTTTCTTTTTTATCTTCAAATTCAGCGGTGTTTCATTTGCCACTCTCTGCTTCTGAAGACCTGTCTCTGCTTCTTTCCTCATGTCACCTTCTCTAACTGTGATCCTCCTCTCTATCTCTTTGAACTATCCTTGTGATTACATTGGGCCCACCTAAATAATCCAAAAAAAATCTCACTATCTCAAAATCCTTAACTTGATACTCCAAGATGATACAGATTCCTCACAAGGCTGTCCATCCCACCAACTGCAAAATACTCAGGTGTAGTATTGTCAAGGACTCAACTTGTGTTCAGTAAGCATCCTTCACTGCTATCATTCCTGACCCAATGGTGTTGCATGCAAGTTAGTCACAAGTTCCTGACACTTAAATTCCTCAGACATCATCCTCTCTCCATTTCAGAAAGCTAACCAATTTTGTCCTATCTAGGCAATATTCGATTTTCCATGCCTTCATTTTCTTCTTGCTCACAGGTTTATGCACCTCCATTGCTTAAGTGAGTCTGATCTTTCCTGAAGCAAAGACTGGCTGGTATTGCCTGGAAAATTCTACCCTGGGCACTAGTTCTTTTTTTTTTTTTTTTTTTAATAAGCATAAAAATTCCATGGCATCTGGTCCCATCACTTCATGGGAAATAGATGGGGAAACAATGGAAACAGTGTCAGGCTTTATTTTTTGGGGCTCCAAAATCACTGCAGATGGTGACTTCAGCCATGAAATTAAAAGACGCTTACTCCTTGGAAGGAAAGTTATGACCGACCTAGATAGCATATTCAAAAGCAGAGACATTACTTTGTCAATAAAGGTCCATCTAGTCAAGGCTATGGTTTTTCCTGTGGTCATGTATGGATGTGAGAGTTGGACTGTGAAGAAGGCTGAGTGCCAAAGAATTGATGCTTTTGAGCTGTGGTGTTGGAGAAGACTCTTGAGAGTCCCTTAGACTGCAAGGAGATCCAACCAGTCCATTCTAATGGAGATCAGCCCTGGATTTCTTTGGAAAGAATGATACTAAAGCTGAAACTCCAGTACTTTGGTCACCTCATGCGAAGAGTTGACTCATTGGAAAAGACTTTGATGCTGAGAGGGATTGGGGGCAGGAGGAGAAGGGGATGACAGAGGATGAGATGGCTGGATGGCATCACTGACTAGATGGACATGAGTCTGAGTGAATTCCGGGAGATGGTGATAGACAGGGAAGCCTGGCATGCTGCAATTCATGGGGTCGCAAAGAGTTGGACATGACTGAGTGACTGAACTGAAAAATTCCTTATACTGAGGTACATAAGACTTTAGTTACCTTTTTACGATGGGCAAGCATACTCCTATATCAGTGAGGAAAAAATAATCACACAAATTGCTAAATTAAATTAGTCTACTGAAATAGCTCATGTACTTACTGCTTAAGAGTTTTGTTCATTCTCTTGGTTATGCTAACTTTTTTAGATCAGGGACAACAGCCTTTGAGGATGCCAAAATCATGACTGGACACATAAAAATCCTGCATTCAGATGGGTGTATATACTTTTTACTGATATGCTTAAATGTATAGATTGATTATCAGCTTTACTGCCCCCAGTATGGGTTGACTTTTTCTCTTTCCCCTACTCTGGTGGAATGCAATTGATTCCAATGCATTTTCTTTCAAACAAAATTTTTTATTTCACCTTTGATTGGCTTGTGACTCCTGCTGATTGACAGGCAAGTCTACAGCTGTGGGTTCTCTTTTGAAGCTATTTTATCTTTTCTCTTTGACTTTCTTTTAATTTGATTGGATTCACTCTTGGAGCACCCTGTAGAAAGAACCCTGATTACTCTCTTTTCCACTGCGACTTGGTAGATGGCAAAGCGCACTCAGAGGTCTTATTCCTTCTTTGTTAGGACTGGCTGCCCGTGGAAGCCCTGGGAGTGCTTATCTCGGTTGGCAGATAACTGCTCTCAGGTTTAAACTTCAAAGGCAAAACCCAGGCAGCCTCAAAGAAGGAAATTTCAGTCAGCTTCAAGGGGTGAGTGTGCTGGTCATGTGGCGACTTTTGGAAATGTGAAAGACTCACTGAGCATTCATGCTAGCCTCAAGATCTCCAGGTCTCTTTCTCACATTTGGATAGTTATTTCAAGGTCCTGGGAAAGCACCAATTCCTTAGTTCTCTCGGCAAGGAGAGCGAGACTCCCAGTGGGAGGGCTGTCATTGAGAGCATGTACTGACATCTTAGCCAAGGACTCCTCAGAGAGTCTCCAAGTGCAGTAAGAAGGTGGCTCCCCACAGCAATACTCATTAGCTGTTGCAGCCCAGCCTGGGGTTTTGTGCCACGACTGGAGAGATTCATGTCCGAAACTGACAAATCACATGTATTCAGTAACTATAGATCAAGGTTCCACAAGCAACCCTCACAAATGTGTGTATGTTTCCTTAAACACAGTTATTTATTAATGTCTATAGCATATTTTTGTAGTCCTGAAGTTAGGATGGCTAGAATATCAAGGAAAAATAACGTTCTCATTTTTTCCCCCAGTGATGATGACATAGTGACAACCCATTCTTGATTATCTCTTCCTTTATTTTTTCATATATACACACACAAGCACACACAATTTTAAGTGGACTCACTTATGGAGCACACAGTGGAAAAGCCCTGATTATTCCCTTTTTCATTGCTACTGTCAATTTATGAAAGAAAGAGAAAGATATTTAGAGTAATTCCCTGTTTCTTAGTGCTCTGAGCCTCTGCTTACTCTGTGGTAGGCTTTATCTTTAATCTGCTTCTTAACCTAAGTACTATTTGTTTAAAAAAAAATGAGCTTCATTGTAGTTATCAATCTTATCTGGTTGTTGTAAGTTCAGTTCAGTTCAGTTCAGTTGCTCAGTCATGTCCGACTCTTTGCATCCCCATGAACTGCAGCACCCCGGGCCTCCCTGTCCATCACCAACTCCTGGAGTCCACCCAAACTCATGTCCATTGAGTCAGTGATGCCATCCAACCATCTCATCCTCTGTCATCCCCTTCTCCTCCTGCCCCCAATCCCTCTCAGCATTAGTGTCTTTTCAAATGAATCAGCTCTTGCATCAGGTGGCCAAAGTATTGAAGTTTCAGCTTCAACATTAGTCCTTCCAATGAACACCCAGGACTGATTTCCTTTAGGATGGACTGGTTGGATCTCCTTGCAGTCCAAGGGACTCTCAAGAGTCTTCTCCAACACCTCAGTTCAAAAGCATCAATTTTTTGGTGCTCAGCTTTCTTTATAGTCCAACTCTCACATCCATACATGACTACTGGAAAAGCCATAGCCTTGACTAGACAGACCTTTGCTGACAAAGTAATGTCTCTGCTTTTTAATATGCTGTATAGGTTGGTCATAACTTTCCTTCCAAGGAGTAAGTGTCTTTTAATTTCATGTCTGCAATCACCATCTGCAGTGATTTTGGAGCCCAGAAAAATAAAGTCAGTTGTAAGGAGTTAATGAGATAATATTAAGTATTCAACAGATGTAATTGGTTATTATTATTGTTCCATTCCTAATTATTCCCTTTAGAAGTCTCTGGTACAGTATGCACTTGTTTGTGTAGGAGTCAAGTCTGGAAAAGAAAAGAAAGGAGGTTAATCTGGTGCTCATCCTAACAATTGATGCCCATGTTGTCCTTTCCTGTCCTTTTATTTTAGATTCTTTGAACTTTGGCCTCCTACTTGGTTGCTTTCCACTCCATTTTTAACCTTCAGACCCTGGATCTCCTGGGAACCTGGAGGTGTCTCTCAGTCCTGGTCCTGACCCTGCCTGACTCCAGTCTCTTGGGCTTTTCTTGCTTGACCAGCAGGGAAATGTCTTTTGTCACCAGCTCTTTCCTATGGGGTTCCACTAAAAGAAACTTCAAGCCCCAGTAAATGTTCTCTTCATCTGAAAGTAGAACAGAGAACCAGGTTGGTGGATGGTGAAGTAATGGTATCACACGATACCTGGAATCATCATACTCTTCAATATGTGCGCTGCTATGAACAGTCTGCCTATTCTACTAGTCTTCTAACTGTGTAATGGATTTCTCTAGAGGCCCTGTTTTATGTCCTACTAGTCCTGCATTCGGAGAAGGCAATGGCACCCCACTTCAGTACTCTTGCCTGGAAAACCCCATGGGCGGAGGAGCCTGGTAGGCTGCAGTCCAGGGGGTCGCGAAGAGTCCTACACGACTAAGCGACTTCACTTTTGCTTTTCACTTTCATGCATTGGAGAAGGAAATGGCAACCCACTCCAGTGTTCTTACTTAGAGAATCCCAGGGACAGGGGAGCCTGGTGGGCTGCCGTCTATGGGGTCGCACAGAGTTGGATACGACTGAAGCGACTTAACAGCAGCAGCAGCAGCAGTCCTGCATTCCATGGAAAAAGTCATTACACACCTGAATTTCAATTGTAAATGTTCCCACTTTCCCCCAGGGCTCCTGACACTAACATCTGCATTATTATCAAAATATCCTCAGGGGTAATGTTGGCCCACACTGAACAATCAACTGTTTCTGATGATTTACCAAAAAAGATGCTAATACTTGCATAAGGGCAAGGTCCTAACGCACTGTCTGGTACACAGGAGGCACTCAATGATTTGCCTATTATGAGCAGAATGCGTCACAATATGGCTTATAATCCTTATTTGAGAAATGATGATAGCTGTTCAGAAATGATATGTGATGAACAAAGACTTCTAATATCTTAATTCTGTGTATTTGCGGTCCAAGAAAATATGGTTAAATAAAATATTAGAAAAGAGGAGTCTGTTACTCCTCTCATGACATGGTGGCCACTGATGACACATTGAAGCTTATCCACAGATTTTATTTATGTATGAGTTCATTCAGTTCTCTCCTAGAATTATCTCTTCTTCCTCTCTACCCTATTATTCAATCACTTCTTTGATTTCCCTGTCCCCCCACACACACATGTTCATAAGTTTGGAGCTTAGTTACCAGTCTGAGTTACCTTCAGGCCAACAATTGGGTCCATATTTGCAAATAAGTGGGTTGAACTATTACCCAACTATGGTATCTCGCTTAGCAGTGACTTCACCTTTTTGAGCAAAGGCTACTGAGGGACATCAATTGTCTATAGACTATCTGCATTCTTACTCCTTCCATTAAAGAATAATCACATGGATCACAAGGGAAAATACTGGACACCACTCAACAACTGAAGTAAAATGTTAACATCTACAAAGAGTTAACATGCATATTTTATGGTTGGAGAATATAGAGAGTTGCATTTCGAGGGACTGAAACATGATGGTGGTGAAGGGGGCAGGAATGACTATTTCTTCTGGATTATCAACAGTTAAAAATGACTACTGCGTACTTATCACATTCCAGAAAGTGGTCCACGTAGTAGAGACACAATCAACCTTGAATAAGATGAACAAAGTCCCTGTCTTGGTAGAGTTTGTCATAAAGTCAGGAATGCAGGCATATAAAAAGGTATTACTTTTATAATATACTAGAGTGTGTTAAGTGTTCTGATGTGAAAAGTGGAGGGTTCTAAAGGATTATGTATGAGAAATGGCTAAACATCCATGTGTATTTGTGTGTTTGGAAAGTTGTCAAGGAAAAATATTTAGAGGAAATACCATCTAAGGTGAAATTTGAAAGATGAGGCAGAATTAGCTATTATAAGGGGTAAAAAGGAGAGCATGTTTCAGGGAACAGAAATAACATGTGAAGACAGGAGAAACTGTGGGTCATCTAGCGAGATGAAACTCATTTTGTGAGGATAAAGTGGAAGACACGTGCATGGGAGGAAGAATCAGGACACTAGGAACTTGAATAAGCACAGATATGTACAACCTTGAAATTCATGTTAAAGAATTTGAATTTTATTCTAAAGTTTTGAAGAGTAGGAGGAATAACATGACCAGATCATTCTGACTGCAGTGTCCCAACGAGGAGGAGAATGGGAGCATGGAGACCAGTTAAGAGACTCTTGCAGAAATTCAACTCAGGGCTAATTGCAGCCAGAATCATGACTGTAGGTAGTATGGAAGGCAGAATAATGGTTCCTCCACAGATGTCCAAAGGCTTCCCTGATGGCGCAGTGGTTAAGAGTCCACCTGCCAATGCAGGGGATGCAGTTTTGATCCCTGGGTCAGGAAGATTCCTGGAGAAGGGAATGACAACACACTCCATATTCTTGCCTGGGAAATCTCATGGACAGAGAGGCTTGGTGGGCTACAGTCCATTGGGTCACAAAAGAGTCAGACAGGACTTAGTGACTAAACAACAACAAAGTCATAAATTTTCACATCCTAATCCCTGGAACCTGAGATAGGTTATGTTTTGCAAAGGGAATTATAGTTTCAAAGGGAATTAAAGTTGCTAATCAGCTGAATTTAAGGAGATTACCCAGGACTATGTGGATGAACTCAATGTGATTGCAACAGTCTTTTAAAGTGGAAGGGAGGCAAAACAGGAGGTTGGAGTCAGATTTGAAAACCCTACATTGCTGATTTTGAAGATGGAGGAAAGCAGCCATGAACTCAGGGATACAAGAAGCCTTAAGAAGCTGAATAAAGCAAGGAATTAAACTCTACCCTAGAAAGACTAGAAGGAATGCAGGCACATTGACACCTTGATTCAGTTATCCAAATCCTATTTTGGATTTCAGAGCTCCAGAGCTATAAACCAATACTGATATGTTGTTCTAAGGCACTAGTTGTGTGGTAATTATAGCAACCATAGGAAATACCTAGGTATCAGTTCAGTTCAGTCGCTCAGTCGTGTCCGACTTTTTGCAATCCCATGAACCGCAGCACGCCAGGCCTCCCTGTCCATCACCAACTCACGGAGTCCATCCAAACCCATGTCCGTTGAGTCGGTGATGCTATCCAACCATCTCATTCTCTGTTGTCCCCTTCTCCTGCCCTCAATCTTTCCCAGCATCAGGGTCTTTTTAAATGAGTCAGGAATGCAAGGGATTTCTGTGTGTTGATTTTATATCCTGCAACTTTACTATAGTCATTGATTATTTCTAGTAATTTTCTGGTGGAATCTTTAGGGTTTTCTATGTAGAGGATCATGTCATCTGCAAATAGTGAGAGTTTTACTTCTTCTTTTCCAATTTGGATTCCTTTTATTTCTTTTTCTGCTCTGATTACTGTGGCCAAAACTTCCAAAACTATGTTGAATAGTAATGGTGAAAGTGGGCACCCTTGTCTTGTTCCTGACTTTAGAGGAAATGCTTTCAATTTTTCACCATTGAGGATAATGTTTGCTGTGGGTTTGTCATACATAGCTTTTATTACGTTGAGGTATGTTCCTTCTATTCCTGCTTTCTGGAGAGTTTTTATCATAAATGGATGTTGAATTTTGTCAAAGGCTTTCTCTTCATCTATTGAGATAATCATATGGTTTTTATTTTTCAATTTGTTAATGTGGTGTATTACATTGATTGATTTGCGGATATTGAAGAATCCTTGCATCCCTGGGATAAAGCCCACTTGGTCATGGTGTATGATCTTTTTAATGTGTTGTTGGATTCTGATTGCTAGAATTTTGTTAAGGATTTTTGCATCTATGTTCATTAGTGATATTGGCCTGTAGTTTTCTTTTTTTGTGGGATCTTTGTCAGGTTTTGGTATTAGGGTGATGGTGGCCTCATAGAATGAGTTTGGAAGTTTACCTTCCTCTGCAATTTTCTGGAAGAGTTTGATTAGGATAGGTGTTAGCTCTTCTCTAAATTTTTGGTAGAATTCAGCTGTGAAGCTGTCTGGACCAGGGCTTTTGTTTGCTTGAAGATTTTTGATTACAGTTTCAATTTCCGTGCTTGTGATGGGTCTGTTAAGATTTTCTATTTCTTCCTGGTCCAGTTTTGGAAAGTTGTACTTTTCTAAGAATTTGTCCATTTCTTCCACGTTGTCCATTTTATTGGCATATAATTGTTGATAGTAGTCTCTTATGATCCTTTGTATTTCTGTGTTGTCTGTTGTGATCTCTCCATTTTTGTTTCTAATTTTGTTGATTTGATTTTTCTCCCTTTGTTTCTTGATGAGTCTGGCTAATGGTTTGTCAATTTTATTTATCCTTTCAAAGAACCAGCTTTTGGTTTTGTTGATTTTTGCTATGGTCTCTTTTGTTTCTTTTGCATTTATTTCTGCTCTAATTTTTAAGATTTCTTTCCTTCTACTAACCCTGGGGTTCTTCATTTCTTCCTTTTCTAGTTGCTTTAGGTGTAGAGTTAGGTTATTTATTTGACTTTTTTCTTGTTTCTTGAGGTGTGCCTGTATTGCTATGAACTTTCCCCTTAGGACTGCTTTTACTGTGTCCCACAGGTTTTGGGTTGTTGTGTTTTCATTTTCATTCGTTTCTATGCAAATTTTGATTTCTTTTTTGATTTCTTCTGTGATTTGTTGGTTATTCAGCAGCATGTTGTTCAGCCTCCATATGTTGGAATTTTTAATAGTTTTTCTCCTGTAATTGAGATCTAATCTTACTGCATTGTGGTCAGAAAAAATGCTTGGAATGATTTCTATTTTTTTGAATTTACCAAGGCTAGCTTTATGGCCCAGGATGTGATCTATCCTGGAGAAGGTTCCATGTGCACTTGAGAAAAAGGTGAAATTTATTGTTTGGGGATGAAATGTCCTATAGATATCAATTAGGTCTAACTGGTCTATTGTATTGTTTAAAGTTTGTGTTTCCTTGTTAATTTTCTGTTTAGTTGATCTATCCATAGGTGTAAGTGGGGTATTAAAGTCTCCCACTATTATTGTGTTATTGTTAATTTCTCCTTTCATACTTGTTAGCATTTGTCTTACGTACTGTGGTGCTCCCATGTTGGGTGCATATATATTTATAATTGTTATATCTTCTTCTTGGATTGATCCTTTGATCATTATGTAGTGACCTTCTTTGTCTCTTTTCACAGCCTTTGTTTTAAAGTCTATTTTATCTGATATGAGTATTGCTACTCCTATACACTAATAATGAGAAAACAGAAAGAGAAATTAAGGAAACAATTCCATTCACCATTGCAACAGAAAGAATAAAATACTTAGGAATATATCTACCTAAAGAAACTAAAGACCTATATATAGAAAACTATAAAACACTGGTGAAAGAAATCAAAGAGGACACTAATAGATGGAGAAATATACCATGTTCATGGATTGGAAGAATCAATATAGTGAAAATGAGTATACTACCCAAAGCAATTTATAGATTCAACACAATCCCTATCAAGCTACCAACAGTATTCTTCACAGAGCTAGAACAAATAATTTCACAATTTGTATGGAAATACAAAAAACCTCGAATAGCCAAAGCGATCTTGAGAAAGAAGAATGGAACTGGAGGAATCAACCTACCTGACTTCAGGCTCTACTACAAAGCCACAGTTATCAAGACAGTATGGTACTGGCACAAAGACAGAAATATTGATCAATGGAATAAAATAGAAAGCCCAGAGATAAATCCACGCACATATGGACACCTTATCTTTGACAAAGGAGGCAAGAATATACAATGGATTAAAGACAATCTCTTTAACAAGTGGTGCTGGGAAATCTGGTCAACCACTTGTAAAAGAATGAAACTAGACCACTTTCTAACACCATACACAAAAATAAACTCAAAATGGATTAAAGATCTAAACGTAAGACCAGAAACTATAAAACTCCTAGAGGAGAACATAGGCAAAACACTCTCCGACATACATCACAGCAGGATCCTCTATGACCCACCTCCCAGAATATTGGAAATAAAAGCAAAAATAAACAAATGAGACCTAATCAACCTTAAAAGCTTCTGCACATCAAAGGAAACTATTAGCAAGGTGAAAAGACAGCCAGCCTTCAGAATGGGAGAAAATAATAGCAAATGAAGCAACCGACAAACAACTAATCTCAAAAATATACAAGCAACTCCTACAGCTCAACTCCAGAAAAATAAACGACCCAATCAAAAAATGGGCCAAAGAACTAAATAGACATTTCTCCAAAGAAGACATACAGATGGCTAACAAACACATGAAAAGATGCTCAACATCACTCATTATCAGAGAAATGCAAATCAAAACCACTATGAGGTACCATTTCACACCAGTCAGAATGGCTGCGATCCAAAAGTCTACAAATAATAAATGTTGGAGAGGGTGTGGAGAAAAGGGAACCCTCTTACACTGTTGGTGGGAATGCAAACTAGTACAGCCACTATGGAGAACAGTGTGGAGATTCCTTAAAAAACTGGAAATAGAACTGCCTTATGATCCAGCAATCCCACTGCTGGGCATACACACTGAGGAAACCAGAAGGGAAAGAGACACGTGTACCCCAATGTTCATCGCAGCACTGTTTATAATAGCCAGGACATGGAAGCAACCTAGATGTCCATCAGCAGATGAATGGCTAAGAAAGCTGTGGTACATATACACAATGGAGTATTACTCAGCCATTAAAAATAATACATTTGAATCAGTTCTAATGAGGTGGATGAAACTGGAGCCTATTATACAGAGTGAAGTAAGCCAGAAGGAAAAACATAAATACAGTATACTAACGCATATATATGGAATTTAGAAAGATGGTAACAATAACCCGGTGTACGAGACAGCAAAAGAGACACTGATGTATAGAACAGTCTTATGGACTCTGTGGGAGAGGGAGAGGGTGGGAAGATTTGGGAGAATGGCATTGAAACATGTAAAATATCATGTAAGAAATGAGTTGCCAGTCCAGGTTCGATGCACGATACTGGATGCTTGGGGCTAGTGCACTGGGACGACCCAGAGGGATGGTATGGGGAGGGAGGAGGGAGGAGGGTTCAGGATGGGGAACACATGTATACCTGTGGCAGATTCATTTTGATATTTGGCAAAACTAATACAATTATGTAAAGTTTAAAAATAAAATAAAATTAGAAAAAAAAAAAAAATAAATGAGTCAGCTCTTCACATCAGGTGGCCAAAGTATTGGAGTCTCAGTTTCAACATCAGTCTTTCCAATGAACACTCAAGACTGATCTCCTTTAGGATGGAGTGGTTGGATCTCCTTGCAGTCCAAGGGACTCTCAAGAGTCTTCTCCAACACCATAGTTCAAAAGCATCAATTCTTCGGTGGTCAGCTTTCTTTATAGTCCAACTCTCACATCCATACATGACTACTGGAAAAACCATACCCTTGACTAGATGGACCTTTGTTGGCAAAGTAATGTCTCTGCTTTTTAATATGCTGTCTGGGTTGGTCATAATAGAGGTGGAAAAGTAGACATATTTGAAAGATATTTCAGTGGCAGGAGTGAAATGTAGGGTTCAATCTTACAGGCAAGAGGAAAGTGGGTTAATAAGAGTTAATTCTTCCCCCATCCAAAAAAAAAAAAAAATGGTTTTCTAGTGTTTCATCAATTACAGTTGGAGAAATCCTCATACTAATATGACCTATAACAATAAATTCGACTGGTGTATTTGACTCAAAGTAACAGTGAATAATATTAAGGATATTAAAGACAAAGATGGATACATTTGGTACAAATGACTAATGATTTATTTCTCTGGGTATTTTAGCATCAATACTTCATTAGATTGATGACAGATTCACATAGTTCAGATATTGATATTCTGCCAAATGCCACATATAAATAAATAAAATTAAACATTAGATTTTAGGGCCTATAAGTAACAGCTTCCACAAGGTTGTAAAATGTTATATGTTCTAGGAAAGCCCTGTGGCTCTAAGGATTGACAGACATTATTTAGATAAGAAAAGAAAATAAGACTATTTGGGAAAATTGGTGAGATTTAATTTAGCTGGAAAGAAAATAAATAACAGACATGTAGTTCAGAAAATAATAATTAATATTCTTAGAATTCAATAAGCATATCTGGCAACTATTCAAAACCAGGCTACTCACCAGATGAAAGGTCACCTCTTTCTAAAAAACTATTTCATACTCATCTTTTCTTGCTCCTTTTCCAGAACTACTCTTTTTCTTCTCTATGGTTCAATGATGTGTCAATTCTCCTATATTATGTTTCATATCCTTTATTAAATTACAACTATTTATACATCTATTTTTCCTTTTCATTATATTTTTAACCACTTGAAGGCAAGAACTGTGTCCAGTTTATCTTTTGTGTTTGTCACAGAATCCAGCACAATGCCTTATATAAAGAACCTAGTGAGTGATGGAAAAGTAACAGAAAACGTGTGTCAAGGGCTTGATTCCAAGTTCATAATTATTTGATGTAAACTTGAGGAAAGTCATTTCACATCGTTGAGTCTAGTTTTCTATTTGACTCGTGACTTCAGTCTCATGACACAAGAAAAGGTATTACACTTAAAAGAAGCAAGTGTATTTGGATGAAGAGAGATCTGTCATAAGTCTGTCTAATTTATCACATAGGAGAAGGGGGCAGCAGAGGAGGAAATGAATAGATAGCATCACCAACTCAATGGACATGAATTTGAGCAAACTCCAGGAGATAGTGAAGGACAGGGGAACCTGTTGTGCTGCAGTCCAAGGGGTTGCAGAGTCAGACATGACTCAGTGACTGACCAACACCACCAAAACTTACCACAGGAGTCACCATTCAGTTAATGAAGGATGTTGATGAGACACCAGAGGGCAGGAAGCATTCAGGTGAAAATTGAGATGTCTAATAGAAATTTGATTAAATTTCTTGCAGTTATACTATGTCAGTTTCTTCCCTGTATCCCCATGCAGTTTCCAGTTAAATATTATTTTTCTCTTAATGCTTTATGGAGTTGGATCTATTTCTAGGATACCGCAAAGCTCTGAGTCTGGCCCAGATGTGGGTACTGGGCAAGTGTAAAATCAGGGTGGAAAATCAATGTATACAGTTTAAAGATGTAATAAATGTTTGAGGGAATTTACCTGCTTATTACTCTTATATTTTATATTTTTAAGAAAAAATTTATATAACATTTCATTTTTATTTGAATGCTAGTCAAGGCAGAAGACTTCAGAGCATTATTTCAGGTAAACTGGAAATGCCAGGGTCATTTTTACTGCCAGACAGTTCTTATGGTATTTTATTCTACGAATTTTTGTACTTTGTGTTGGTAGTGAGGCTAATGGGGATTCTGCTACCACTTTTGGCCTATATTTGATTGAAATTGAAACTGAAAACTAAGGTATTATGTTCAGTGAAAGAGAAATGAAAGTTGCTATGTTGAGGAAATAAAATAGAAAAGAGATTTTTCCCTCTTAGGCCAGTCCCATAAAATTTCTTACATCTCTACCCTTCTTCTAAGATTTCATTAGAGACCAGAATATGTTACTGTAAAGTTCTTTAGGTTTTTGTTTTCAAATTGCTGGTGTCGCTAGAGTTTTGTATAGTAGAAAGCCATAGAGATTTATCCTAAAGCAATGACAGTGAAAAGAAACATTGACACACAGATATCATGATCTGTGTGCCATTTATAAAACTACTCTGTATTGATATTTATTGTGGACACCACATATCTTCTTGTTAAACCTGATCCCTACTTGACATTGAAGAAAACTGGCCATTTTTTAATAATATGAATATTCATATGTCACAACAATGGAGATCAAGAGAAGACACTAACAGCACCTCAGAAAATCATTCCCCTTTCTCAGAGGTAACCACTAGTCAGACATTTATCACCACAGATTAATTTTGCTTGTTTTTGAGCTTTGTATGAAAGAACTTATACCTATGAGTGCTGGAGTCTGCATATTATGTCAGTGAGTCCTATCCATGTTTGCATGTAACAGTAAGTCATTCCTTGTTTTTGTATAGTGTCATCTGTTATATCAAACTACCACAATTTATGTATTAATTCTACTATGAATGGAAATTCGGGCTGTTTATAATTTTAGAATATTTCAAATAATGGTGCTATGAACATTCTTTTGTTGTTTGGTGAACATATGTATGCATTTGCTATTGAGTGTATAGCCAGAAGTAGAATTGATAGTTCACAGGATATGTATATGCTCAGATATACCCAGATACAGCCAAACCATTTTCCAAACTGGCTGCATGAGTGCTGGTGGTGGTTTAGTTGCTAAGTCTTGTCCAACTCTTGCAACCCCATAGACGGTAGCCTGCCTCGGTCCTCTTTCCATGGGATTCTCCAGGCAAGAATACTGGTGGGTTGCCATTTCCATGAGTGCCAGAACTAAAATCAGTTGAGCTAGATAAACACTTAGGGCACAGGGTCTAAGAAGGTTCTCGTACTCAGGGTTGACCTTCTACTTGCATGACCTTGAGGAGACACTCACTCTTTGGATCATGCAAGTGAGAATGAGCTCTGACGGTGAGTGTGTGCTTACATCTTGTGCCCGAGTTGCATTTGCCTCACCCTAGTCCTGGCCCTGGTTTCCACCAGTTTAGAATCTTTTAAGAAATCTATTAGAATTCCAGTTTTATTTCTACTTCATTAATTTCTATTATTTAAAAGTTTATTTTCTCCATCCTCTTCTGGGGAGGATTTAACTTGCTATTTCTCTAATTTTTAAAGATATATTTTTAATCATAATTTTTAGCTTTTTTCCATATATTAATATATGCATTTAAGGCAATATGTACTCAGTCACTTGGTTGTGTCTGATTCTTTTGTTACCCTCCGGATTTTCCTGTGCAGAGGGTTATCCTGGGAAGAATACTGGAATGGGTTACAATTACATTCTCTGCGTGATCTTTCTGACCCAGGGTTCAAACCCAGGTCTCCTACATTGGGAGGCAGATTCTTTACCACTGATCCACCTGGAAAGCCCCACATTTAAGGCTATATATTTCTTTAAATTTTGGCCTTACTTATATCCCACAATTTAATATATTTTCTGTTATAATGGTGAGTTCTTGTTTGGTTAGTGGGATAATTTGGGGGTATGCTAATACATTAGCAAACTTTAGGCAGTTTTCCAGTTCTTTTTTTGTTGTTGTTCTCCACTTGTAGTTTAATTTCTCTGTGGTCAAAAACAAGATTTTACCATTTTAATTCTTTGATCTTTGTTAAGACTTGCTGGAAGACCCAGGATGTGGTAAATTTTGGTAAATGTCCCATAAAAATATTGTATATTCTGCATTGTTGTAGTGTAATGTTCTATAATTATCTACTAGGTTAGTTAGCATTTTTAAAGTTAATTAGTATGTTTTTCAGATCTCTTATGTGCTTACAGAATAATTTTGTCTAATAATTCTTTCATATATTTAAAAATCTAAAATACAAGTGGATTTATCTCTTGCACTTCTTAGTTCTTGCTTGCTTTATATATTTTAAAGCCATGTTGCTTTAAATGTATACAATTAGAATTGCTAAATACTACTATTGAATTCCCTCTAAAATTTTGAAAAATTCCTGTGTATCTTTAATATGCTTTTTGCTGTCAATTATATTTTTCTGTAAGTAGAATAGTTTTTTTCTGGTATATCTTTTTTATTCTCCAACTTTCAGACTTTATGTGCATTTCTTTCAACTTCTATTTTGTGACGATCGTATAGCTGGGTATTGTTTTACTATCTAATCTTTTAATTTGGATCCTTTTAATGTAATTATCAGGGTTTCCCAGGTTGCTCAGTGGTAAAGAATCCCACCTGCCAGTGCAGGAAATGCAGAGACTCAGGTTTGATCCCTGGGTCGCGAAGATTTTCTGGAGTAGGAAATGTCAACCCACTCCAGTATTCTTCCTTGGAAAATCTAATGGATAGAGGAGCCTGGTGGGCTACAGTCCAAGGGGTCACAAAGACTTGGACATGACTTTGCGACTGAGCAACATGCATGAGTGTAGTCATTGACTTATTTAAGTCTAACTATAAAATCTTAAAATCTTGGTATATTATTTTCTATTTGTTCCATATTCATTTTATCCCTCATCCTTTTTTGCTTTCTTTTGATTTGATCAAAAGTATTCCTCTTATTATTGTTTCAGTTCAGTTCAGTTCAGTCGCTCAGTCGTGTCCGACTCTTTGTGACCCCATGAATCGCAGCACACCAGGCCTCCCTGTCCATCACCAACTCCTGGAGTTCACTCAGACTCACATCCATGGAATCAGTGATGCCCATCCAGCCATCTCATCCTCTGTCGTCCCCTTCTCCTCCTGCCCCCAATCCCTCCCAGCATCAGAGTCTTTTCCAATGAGTCAATTCTTCGCATGAGGTGGCCAAAGTACTGGAGTTTCAGCTTTAGCATCATTCCTTCCAAAGAACACCCAGGGCTGATCTCCTTCAGAATGGACTGGTTGGATCTCCTTGCAGTCCAAGGGACTCTCAAGAGTCTTCTCCAACACCACACTTCAAAAGCATCAATTCTTCGAGGCTCAGCTTTCTTTACAGTCCAACTCTCACATCCATACATGACCACCATAGCCTTGACTAGACGAACCTTTGTTGGCAAAGTGATGTCTCTGCTTTTGAATATGCTATCTAGGTTGGACATAACTTTCCTTCCAAGGTTATTCCTCTTCCCCTAAGACACTCATTGTGTTGTTGTAGCTTATTTATCACAATCTATTTATTCATCTCAACTTTAAAATTAGACAAGCAAAAATATAGACATCTCCTCCTTTTAAGCCCCTAACTCAAATCATTCATGAATTAAAACACTAGAAAAGCCCTGGCTATTTTTGATGAAGCAGAATCAGGAAATAGAAGGAAAGAAAACAAATAACTTATTTTAAAAGATGAAAATATTATATGTTTGTGAATATCGATTAGTGAAATATCATACAAAATAGCCTGAAAGTTTCTCTGTGAATTAAGAGGCAAGATATCTGATTGAAACTGAAGGAAATTGTTGTGGAATATGAAGTATAAAGTTATTAGTTTTGTTTAGAAATGACACTTTTGAGAAACTGGGGAGAGAATAGAACCAGGAGCCAGAAGAAGAGTTGCTGAGCTCTGCTGAAAACCCATCTGGAGACCAAATAATTGGCAAAAATTCACACAACTGGATTACTTTGTCTAACTATTCATAAATCTGTGAACAGCAAAAACCAGATAATTTGAAAATGATTTTGAAGTGAAGGAATGAAAATGTTGGGATACTAGCAAAAACGTTATTGCAAAAAAAAAAAAAAAAACTACCAGGATTCAAGCAAAGAGGGAAAATGACATAAATCTATGAAGAAGGGTAGCAGATGATAAGTGGAGGGAAAGATAATCCATTGTACATCATGAATGAAAGAACAGGAGTGAGAGACCAAAATGGGCAGGAGGTATGGTAAGATGATTATGTTTTGGATTTTATGATTTCATACAAGAGTGTGAGAGACCATGTTCATAGTATTGGTGTGAAAGTGATTTAGAGGGAGTGGGATTGTGGTAATGATATTGATACTGAAGTCAACCATCTTTCATGCTATTTGTTAGAAAGATTATCTACATATAGAAATTACTCAGTTGATGATGGTTGATGGGAGTAAAGAACTCTGAAAGCTAGGTTTCGAAGTCCAAAGAGAATGATAGGAGTAGTCAAGACTATAGAGGATAATGTCAATCAAAAGAATAAATAATAGCAAGCTCAGTCATCATGAGCCTCAAGAAAAGAGTGATTTTTGCATAAAGTGAAGTGAAGTGAAGTTGCTCAGTCATGTCCACTCTGCGACCCCATGGACTGTAACCTACCGGGCTCCTCTGTCCATGGGATTTTCCAGGCAAGAGTACTGGAGTGGGTTGCCATTTCCTTCTCCAGAGGATCTTCTCAAACCCCGGATCTCCTGCATTGTAGGCAGACACTTTACCTTCTGAGCTACAAAAATACTTGAGAGCTGGGAGATTATTGACACCAAGCTATCATGATCTTTGGGTGTGAAAGTACAAAAAGGTTTCACTTGACTGGGAACAAGGGAAGAGACATTTTCAAGGGAGATCCAGGTTTCAAATCTAATCAGGTAACAGAAGTTTTCTGTGATAAAGGATACAGAGAATAATGGTATCCTTTATCACAGAAATGGTATCATAGTATCTGTGATTAAGGATACAGAGCATAATGGTAAGAGCATGAGGGTTCAAGCAGCTGCTGTTGAAAAGGAGAAGCCAACTGTGAAAGGAGGAATTGAATTGGAGAAGATAATTATGCAATGTGATACTAAGAGGATCACTAAAAGATGGCCTTGAATTTGGGTTGGTGGCTAACAATAAGAGGAAAGAGAAGTATAACTGAAGTAATTATCCTCAGGTTCTTGCTCTTATTAGAATAGTAAGCAGCATTCTTTGATAAGTATACAAGTGAATAGATGCTGGGTATTTGTGTTTCAAGAGAATTCTCTGGACGTTCAGGAAGGAAGAAATATAGCAATAATTTAATGCAGACATATTCCTTAAGAGACATCATTAGACTAATGGAATGGCTGTTTAACAAACTAAAATCCTTGGGAAGCATATAGATTAGATCTTCAGAAAATCATACAGAAATTGAGTTGACTTTTTGATTTCTGATTAGTTTACTTTTATTGGATTCACTTGGAATATGTTGACAAAGGATGGGTGACATCCTTTGAGTTTAGTAGCAAATAAGCAATGTGGAGGATTATATGTGGTAAGATCTCCATATCAATATCTTAATAAATCTCTTAATGAAATCTCTTCTCTTAATGAAATCATAATGTTCAAGGTGACTAGAAAGACTATGGGGTCATTGCAGAGAGTTGGGAATCTTATAAAAACCCACCCAAATCTGACTGGAAGGAGCAAAGCCTAAGAAATTCTCTTTACCCTGGATAAAGTGTCCATCAGCCTGCATTAGTCACAACTAGTATGTCATTTTGCAGTGTGTCTCTGCTCGGGTAAATGATATGTTCCATCATTTTACTAATGTTTATAATGTGGACTGACATTGTGTTAAAATTTGAAAGCAAAGTCAACATTCTTCCCCTCCCAACCCATTCTTATTATGCCTGGCCAATCAAATTCTCAAAAGCAATAAGCGGCAACACATAGCTTTTGAACTGTGGTGTTGGAGAAGACTCTTGAGAGTCCCTTGGACTGTAAGGAGATCAAACAAGTCAATCCTAAAGGAAATAAACCCTGAATATTCTTTGGAAGGACTGATGCTGAATCTGAAGCTCCAATACTTTGGGCACCTGATGCAAAGAGCCAACTTCTTACAAATGACCCTGATACTGGGAAAGATTGAAGGCAGGAGGAAAAGGGGGTGACAGAGGACAAGATGGTTATATGGCATCAATGACTCAATGGATATGAGTTTCGCACCTCTGGGAGATGGTGAAGGACAGGGAAGCCTGGTGTGTCCATGGGGTCACAAGGATTCAGACAAGGCTGAGAGACTGAACAACAACATAGAATAAAGTTTTCCCACTATGACTTTGCCATCAAATTCAGAATGCAGTTAAATCAATAAAGAACACAATGGTTTTTAGACAGATATGGATCTTACCTATTTTTGAATACTCAGTGATTTTCTCTGATCATCGAAAAAGCAAGAGAATTCCAGAAAAACATCTATTTCTGCTTTATTGACTACGTCAAAGCCTTTGACTTTGTGGATCACAATAAACTGTGGAAAATTCTGAAAGAGATGGGAATACCAGAACACCTGACCTGCCTCTTGAGAAACCTATATGCAGGTCAGGAAGCAACAGTTAGAACTGGACATGGAACAACAGACTGGTTCCAAATAGGAAAAGGAGTACATCAAGGCTGTATATTGTCACCCTGCTTATTTAACTTCTATGCAGAGTACATCATGAGAAACACTGGGCTGGAAGAAGCACAAGCTGGAATCAAGATTGCCGGGAGAAATCTCAATAACCTCAGATATGCAGATGACACCACGCTTATGGCAGAAAGTGAAGAGGAACTAAAAAGCCTCTTGATGAAAGTGAAAGAGGAGAGTGAAAAAGCTGGCTTCAAGCTCAACATTCAGGCATCTGGTCCCATCACTTCATAGGAAATAAATGGGGAAACAGTGGAAACAGTGTCAGACTTTATTTTTTGGGGCTCCAAAATCACTGCAGATGGTGACTGCAGACATGAAATTAAAAGACGCTTACTCCTTGGAAGGAAAGTTATGACCAACCTGCTGCTGCTACTGCTAAGTCGCTCAGTAGTGTCTGACTCTGTGCGACCCCATAGACAGCAGCCCACCAGGCTCCCCTGTCCCTGGGATTCTCCAGGCAAGAACACTGGAGTGGGTTGCCATTTCCTTCTCCAATGCATGAAAGTGAAAAGTGAAAGTGAAGTCGCTCAGTCGTGTCTGACTCTTTGCGACCCCATGGACTGCAGCCTACCAGGCTCCTCCGTCCATGGGATTTTCCAGGCAAGAGTACTGGAGTGGGGTGCCATTGCCTTCTCCATGACCAACCTAGATAGCACATTAAAAAACAGAGACATTACTTTGCCAAAAAGGTCCATCTAATCAAGTCTATGGTTTTTCCAGTGGTCATGTATGGATGTCAGAGTTGGACTGTGAAGAAAGCTGAGCACCGAAGAATTGATGCTTTTGAACTGTGGTGTTGGAGAAGACTCTTGAGAGTCCCTTGGACTGCAAGGAGATCCAACCAGTCAATTCTGAAGGATATCAGTCCTGGGTGTTCATTGGAAGGACTGATGTTGAGGCTGAAACTCCAATACTTTGGCCACTTCATGAGAAGAGTTGACTCATTGGAAAAGACTCTGATGCAGGAGGAGAAGGGGACGACAGAGGATGAGATGGCTGGATGGCATCACCAACTCGATGCACATGAGTTTGGGTGAACTCCGGAAGTTGATGATGGACAGGGAGGCCTGGCATGCTGTGATTCATGAACGTCGCAAAGAGTTGGACATGACTGAGCAACTCAACAGAACTGAACTGATGATGCAAAGGCACTTTATTAGGTATAAATGAAAATAAAAGATTTCATATTTGTACTCTACTGATAAATATAAAGCCTATATTTTATATTATGTTAAAAATTTAAAAAGAAAAAAATCCTTGAAGACTATTTTTGGATTGTTATGTAAGTCCTGACAGATTAAGAAAGTCATTAGTTGTCTTTCCATATTGCTTAGACATTTTTATCAATCTGCATCTTTAATTATTTGCTCTACTTTCTTTTTTCCCTATTTTTTTGAGAAACAATGACATACATTGCTCTATATGTTTAAGGTGTATTGTCCTACTTTCTTAAAACAATGAAAGTATATTATTTTAAACTGAAAAAAATATTTAAAAAATTTTAAATAGTATGAGGAAAAGGCAAGCACATCAGTTTAGTAATAGTATTTGTGCAAAGGGACTGTTAGTAAATAGACCATGAGTTGTTTAAACTGTATTTTGTATGAAACCCTTATACTGATTTTTACTTCATTAACCCTTATACATGACCACTGGAAAAACCATAGACTTGATTAGATGGACCTTTTTGACAAATGAAAACTACATTTGTTATTTAAATAAAGCTGAATAACCTCCCTTTTTTCTTCTGTTGACAAACCAAAGAATTGCATATATCTCAAACCATTTCTTACAATTTAAGGTAAAGAGCACAAGGGCAGTCACATGTACCGAGCCCAAGAAATAATCATTAATGGAGTAAATGAAACAATTTGAGAAAAAGAAGAGATTCCAAAATAACACAGAACATCAGAAGATTTTGAGTTGTGACTAATTTGTTTTTTAGTTATGTGAAACCCTATAGTAGTGCACAGAGCATCCAATAACAATTAGGAAATTCTGTTAGGATATGAAAATTACCAATGATGCATTATGACTACAGCTGTTGAAGATATATCATAAAGAATAAAAAACAGGATTTCTTGTTTAGAGATTTTTCTTTTTCAGTATATATTTAGATAAGAGTAAGAACAACAAAATTAAAGGAGTAATATAATGTAAAAATTGCAAGTAAGTACAGAGTAAAGCAAATGGCTTTAAATGGGAAATGTACAAATTGAAGTTTAACAGTGCAATGATTTTAATAAATCATTTC